>NC_090751.1:88349603-88509603 GCF_036898095.1 Palaemon carinicauda
TTTATTTTTTTGTGTATTTATGCTCATGGTACTTTTTGCTAGTAAGTCCAGCCTACGAACGAGATAGCGATTTAGCTTTGTATTTGTTTAGTACCCGTCCCTCCGAGGCGTTCGTCACTCGACTGTGCTATTTATTTTAAGTTTTAGCAGTTGCTATCTTCGATCGTAGTGTTTTATGGATGTACAGGTTTATTTTATACGTTTATAATAGTGTTGTGTGTTTTTAGTCCTGTTTTTGTGTTTAAGAGAGCGAGAGCTTGGGGTCCCCGTTTTCTGTTCACAGTCACGAGTTACCCTTTTCTCTCGTTTTCTTTCTTAGCTCCGGTGGGGGAGCGTATTTCCCGTTTTCCGTTTTGTGCGTTCAGCGGGTTCTCCCTCCCTCACCTCTCCCCCTCTGGGTGGATGATAACTTACGAGTTATTTATTTTTCGTGACTTTTCAATTGTTAGCGTTATTTTGGTCCGTGTTTCGTCCTCTCCCCGTTACGGCTCGGGAGTAGTTATGAACGTTTTCCACTCCGCCTTGAGTTATAATCCGCCATGAGGGATTCTCAATAACTTTCGTTCTATTGTTATATTTATATTGTTTACTACATGGGACGGGCTTCATATTGTTTAGATACGACCCTCCGGTGGCCCTTACTTCGGTCTCAGGCGACGGCCATATCCACAATAGCCTTTGTTATTACAACTGTGTTTGTTATTCACAATAATTATTCAGGACCTTTCTTCTCCCTCCGGCCTCACCGGAGATCGTAAATACGCTTTACTATAATCTAAGCTTTAGACTTTAGCTGCGGCTTAGCTTTTTATCTTTCACAATTGAATTATTAGCCACAATTGAATTATTCAGGGCATCTCATTATCCTCCGGCGTCACCGGAGGTCGCCCAAACACTTCACACTTATAGTTGCCTTAGCTAAGTAGCTAAAGCTCCTTTATTCAGGACATTTCATTACGCTCCGGCCTCACCGGAGGTCGCCCATACACTTCACACTTATATTTGCCTTGCCTTTAGCTAAGGCTGGTGTTTATATTTATTTTAAGGGCATGTCACTGCTTCCCCGACCCTTGGAGGTCGGCGGATTGCTTTAAGTTAATTATCCTTATGTCATTAACAGACATTGGGTGCATTACAAATATACAGACAATTGAATATTAAAGTGCCAACAATGGTATGGGGCGGTATCAACTTGAAGTTAATATTCAGTTGTTTGGTCAATGCAATATGGGTGCTTAGGGAATTCAGTGAGTGCCGGAACTCTAAAATAATAGGTTTTTTATCCCTTATCAGAGTTTCAAGCAACACCAGACTCATGTCTCCTTTCTTTTACAGAAGGCCCGTTGTACTGCTGAGGTGCTCTGCCTCGTTCAGCGACCCCGTTGGGCATGACCTCTGCCGGTCTCATGCTCACTGCTCCATTCCCTTTATCCAGGAACCGGGACAGGCCCAATACCCAGTTTGGTTCCCGGATTTGTGCTCGCTCTGTTACGAGCTGTCGTCAGTTCTGCTGAATGATGAAGTGGGTTTTCCCTTTGTTCCTTATTTCTCGTTGGCAGACACTAATATAGACATGAATACGATATACACAGTATATTTGGGAGGGCAAACCCCCTCCTCCATCACTAATCACTGCAAATCTTACAGGCCGATGATGTCTCTCTTCGTTCAGCAAGGGCTACTCTTCGTCCGTGGGTGTCGGGCTTTGGCAGGAATGCCCCGTCTGGCGCACCCTATCTCCTCGATGGGGACATGGCCTCCCGTCTCTTCCCAGGCTCGACTACTGCTGCAGTCTCCCCTGACCTTGCTGCCCCTTTAATTGAAGAAGTCAGGGCTACCATTTCCGTGGAGGACGAACCCCTCGTACCGATGGACATGGCGGGTCTGGATATAGACGTAGAACCCAGGGACGAGCAGGTAAGTGGTGCCGAGTTGGTGGAAACCCTTTTCTCTCCTACTCCCTCTCCTACCTCTTCCTTTCTAGGTTTTGATAACTCTAAGGCTTCTCCTCGGGATCCCTCTGCCTCCGTACGACCCAAGGTGAAGCCACTTCGAACTTATAAGACTTCAGCTTTGCCAGTATCAACGTCACCGGTCCCCGGACCCTCGACAGCTCCTGATATTCATATTGCTCCTCGTAAAACCACTACTCCTAAGAAGTCTAAGTCTACCAAATCCAAGAAAAAACCAACGGGTGACTTTCAGGTACCCTGGGCTGATCTCCTTCCCATCCAACTGATCAAAGGATTGGTCAGGGATCAAGTTCAATATCACTCTGGTGCAATAACAGAGATTAAGGATATGATGGCTTCTCTGATCCGCGCCGGAACTCGGTTTCCTCCCCCTTCTGCCCCAGACGCATCGAAGCTGCCGCCCTTCGATAAAAACAATCCTTGGTGGTTTGCTTTGCATGCTCCATTCGTAGATGGTTCCCTAACTCTGGAGGGCATGGGCACCCGCCCTCTAGAGGACCTGGAGTTCTATCCCCCGGGCCTAGCATTCCCGTTCAATGGTTTTGTACGGTTAAAGGAACATGCATTGGTCCGTATGGACAAGGTACCAAAGGAAACGGTCATATTTCCAAAAGAGCAGGCCCAGGCTATCTGGGCCAGAACACTATCAGAGTGGGGGTGTATTAACTCCAAGCTCACCCCACACAAAGGTTCCTACACTATTTTTACGACAGCGGCTTCCATCTCTTTGCCGCTCATAGACAAAGTCACAGAGCTGACTATACAGGCCATCAAGGAAGGCTCTTCCATGCCGGCTCTCAAGGAGACGGACCCCACCTCTTTGCTTATTCCGGGTTCCTCGGCAGCCTGGGATGCTGCGGCTTCTACCTTCACGGTGGGGAAACTAGACCCGGACTGTGCCTCTACTCTTTTCTCTGAGAAGCTTCCCAGATTAATAAGAGAGTCTTCTCAAAACTGAGTTCGAGACCCGTACTAGACTTGCTAGGTCCCTCCAATCCATCACCTCCATGGAGTCCCTAGCATCTCTTTACCCAGAGGAAACGCTGTTCAGAGTCGCCACAAAGAACCAGCTGCTATCCTACCAAATAGATCTCCATGACTTCTGGTCAGCTCGGGTTAGTTGCAGGAAGTTCGTTCTGTCGGAGGCCACCATCAGGCATGAGCCGAACAGATTGATAGCGTCCTCCTGCTGGGGTAAGACCCTCTTCCCTCAGACCGAGGTGGATAAGGTTCTTCGGGACGCAGCGAGGGCAAACCAGAATTTGCAGGTAAGGTGGGGTCTCTCAGCAAAAAAGAGGTTCGAACCCGAGAGACACACGTTCTTAGAGAAGAAGCAGAGGTTTAGTCCTTACAAGGCGGCCCGGGGTACCTCGTCCCCACAGCCTTCCGCGGCCTCAACTTCTCGACAACAGGCGCCTCCTCAGCAGGTAGTCTACCTCGCTGCTCCCCCTGGTACACAGCCCAACCCCTCTTGGATGCCCTCACCTGCATACAACCCTGCCTACGAATCCTCCGGTTCCTTTCGTGGATACCAAAGAGGGAGTTTCAGAGGTAGAGGACAGTTCCGCCAACGCGGCGGGCCTAGAGCAAGGGGTTCCCGTGGAGGGAGGGGCCCTAAGTTCACTCCCTCCCAATGATGTGATGCCGGTAGGAGGGAGACTTTATCACTTCCGGGATCATTGGACCTTCAGTCCATGGGCTCACAGCATAATATCAAGGGGCTTGGGTTGGAAATGGTCACAGGGATCCCCTCCTCCACCGGTGACCTTCTTCCAGAGACCCACTCCCATCCTGGAAGAGTACACAGCGGAGTTACTCAAGAAGAGAGCAATCAAGCGGGTTCGATCCCTGAAATTCCAAGGCCGCCTGTTTACAGTCCCGAAGAAAGACTCGTCGGCGTTGAGGGTAGTTCTGGAATTGTCGAAGCTCAACTCTTACATCCTTTGCGACAAGTTCCGTATGCTGACTATCTCTCAGGTACGGACCTTACTTCCCCGTGGGGCCGTCACCACCTTTATCGATCTTACCGACGCCTATTATCATGTCCCAGTAGCTCGAAACTTCTCTCCTTACCTAGGCTTCCGTCTCGGCAAGAGAGCCTTCGCATTCAAAGTCATGCCCTTCGGTCTCAGCATTGCCCCCAGGGTATTCACGAAACAAGACCTCGAAGATCCCCTCTCTTGAAAATGAGACTACAACCATGGTCCGATCGGAGGAACCTCTCCAAGTCGGTTCCTCTACAGTTCCCCTCTCCACAAGTGACAATTCATACCGACGCGTCTCTAAGTGGTTGGGGGGGTTACTCCCAACATCAGATGTTTCAGGGCTCTTGGTCACCCGCCATGAGACAGTTCCATATCAATGTTCTCGAAGCCATGGCGGTGTTCTTGACCCTGAAGAGAATCTCCCCTCCGAGGTCGACCCACATCAGAGTAGTCTCAGACAGCACGGCCGTAGTCCACTGCCTCAACAGGGGGGGGGTCCAAATCACCCAACCTGAATAAGATCCTGGTCACTATCTTCACCTTGGCAGCCGACAAAGACTGGTTCCTGTCAGCAACTCACCTAGCAGGAGTCCAGAATGTGATAGCAGACGCATTAAGATATTTAATAAATAAATGAATAAATGATGACGGAAAGAAACACACATTAAATAATAAATCAGGGGATAAAGGAAGAAGCTCAGGTAATAAAATCTAAAGAATGAGAGAAAATATTTAGGAATCCATGAGTATCGCTCCTCAGCTGTATAAGTTAGTGATTAAAAGGACAATCAAACTTTTATTTCCGAGATATTTTAATATTGGGTTTTTCCTTTCCCCTACTCACGGCACCAGCTGTAGAAATTGTGGTTTAACTAATACCATGATAGGCTGAGGAGTTGGTATGGATAGCTTTTGCTCGAACAACCCGAACTAGAGCTACACGGATAGTAATCCATTTTTCGCTTGTTAAGCGCCCATCTACCTTGCGTAATTTACCCGGTAAAGAGACTTACATCTAGCACTCCATAGCTGGGCCGAATCGGGCACTTGATCACTGTAAATAAGGACTTTATCATACAAAGCTAAGCGTATTTGAATCAAGATTATAAGACCTTTATGCATGAAATTGATAAGAAGTTGGTTTGATCTCAAAGCTGTTTAATTTCTCAAGATAAAGCTACTAGCAAATATATAATCATTGATAACTTACAATCAGGGTATTAGAATGGGGAATCATTTCGTGCTTATGCCATCTATTCGTGTATATTTTCAGGAAAAATTATAGAATTCGTTTTGGGAAAATAAGTATATCATAGTATCATGACAAAATTTCTGAAAATTATGTCGTTCTCAGACTATGATTTGTCAATAAAACAAATTTTTTAAACCCTTTGCCAGAATGTGATAGCGTCCTCATCTACCTCAATATAAGTTATTTTCGATACGAAATAATAAATTCTGATTGTATTCAAGGTGCTTTGCAGTCATCAGAATCTATTATATCCATCATCGATTGTCTATTATGCAAAGTTAATACTTAAATTTCGTTACTTATCAACCTTCCATCAACAGCAGCTATTTTATTCTACTGCTGCTATCTTTTACAAATAAACTAATAATGAATTAGGTTAGCCAAATTTACTAGAACATTGACGGGTATCAAATAAATCTCAGGCAATGATACAATATCTTACCGACTGTATCATGAGTCTACAAGCATCCTGTCTCCACAACCCCTAAAACAGAAATGACTTTCCTATTTGCTCAGTTTCGGAATGGCCGGGGCAGGATAGAAGGAGAACACCCCCACCCCCTTCCCTGGAAAGTGTCTACTTTGCTACTTTGTCCCTCTTACGAAAAAAGTAGCAATTGAAAGATAATAGTGTGTGTATATATATATATATATATATATATATATATATATATATATATATATGTGTGTGTGTGTGTGTGTATATATATATGTGTGTGTGCGTATGTGTGTGTGTTTTGTATTTGTATTGAAAAGTTGAGACGTCAAATGATTATACAAATTAAAATATGGCAACTCGATTTGTAACATTTGTATACTTTTGCTAACAAAGACGGCCCTTTACTGACTGATTCGCTAAGGTTTGAGAAGGCTCCGCCCATTTCGTAGAAGTTGTAAGAAGAGCAACTCCTTGTCCGTTTTGTTATGAGAACACTAGAGACATCTGACGAAAGATTTCCCCTGAGTGTCGGCGTTCTTTTGATTCTAACTGTACTATAATACTGTTCGAAGCCCTTGGCACTTGGATTAAAGGGGAAAAAATCCACGATACATTAATTCTCTGGTACACTTCCATCAGGACGACATGGCTTGAGCCCATAAAACGGATTTTGAGCGAAGCGAAAAATCTATTTTTGGGTAAGATAGCCATGTCGTCCTGATGGACCCTGCCGTCTATTCTAGTTCAGCCTTTCAGGCCCCTGCCTGACCTACTGTATCACAGAGATTGGTAGGAGCTGAGCTCAGGATGAGCACGGACGTGACGTCATTTAGTAATGGCGCCCGTTTGTTTACGTCTCGAGTACCAAAAGTAGCAACGGATGAGAGTAACTTTGGAACGGCTCCTCAGTTACTCAGCCACCTTTCCATATCGAAGTGTTAACTCTATATGGGGTGCAGATAGCTATGTGGCGTGTTCATACATGCATCCCCTGTTGATATACTATATCCTAGAGGGAAACCTTTAGGGTACTCGCACCAGAAGTTAGAATTCTGTGATAACCTTTAGTTTAATTCTCTGGGAATATCCACTGTAGTTAAATATACCCTAGGAAGCTACTGAAGGAACCTTCCATCAGGACAACATGGCTATCTCACCCAAAAATAGATTTTTCGCTTCGCTCAAAATCCGTTATTTAGTCGTATACTGTAATATTTACCAGGTTACTTGTTATTTCTTATATATAGGCTAGTGTTTACCTGCGCCCTGTCGTGTCAGAGTCACTTATTCTAGGTTAGTTTGGCCTGCTCTCGAGCCATCATGTTGTTCCCTCTCACCATTAGTCCCACCCTACTCCCCGCTCCGGCCTGGGCATTGGGTCTGGACCCCCCTTATTCCGGAACTCCCTCATAGTTTTCCGATAACGTACTGAGCTGGGAATTCATTACTTCCTATTACTCCGGTGCTCCCCTTCGACTGGGAACCCTCCCCTCGTTGGTCACCAGCACCTTGACTCCGGCTTCGGCCTTGTTACACAACAACCACTAATCTCCGTTCCCCCCCCCCTCCTAGAATCTTCACCTTCCGGAGATCTTTTCAAATATATATAAATATTTTTCAACCAACCCAGGGCCATCCCCCCCCGGAACTCCGACGCACTACGGAGTTCCATTTGCCACTATGCCTTCATGATATTTTATGGTAATTACTTAAGAGCTCCGGCTCCTCGTGAATTCACATACGGCACTCCGGCGTACGTCGGAGTATTCCTTTCTATTCTCGATACAGTAATTACAGCGGAGCTCCGGCTCCCTATATGTTCACGAACCCTTTAATACACTTCATATACAACCCCGTTTTTAACCTTAGCACTGCATTTAGGTTAAGCTCTATTCTTAAACATATGACTAATCCTTAGGTTAAGTTTGAGCTTCCGGCAGTTCTTGTACTTATATGATTCTTTATTTTACAGAAAGTTCGGTGTGCTACCAAGGGTTGTGCGGCTACGTTCACCGACCCGGTAGGCCACAACGTATGCAGGTCGCACGCCCACTGTGCGATATCTTTCGCAAGGGAAGCTGGCCAGACCCCATATATGGTCTGGTTCCCTGAAACTTGCACGCTCTGCTACGAGCTTTCGTCACTTCCCGTCAGATTTTTCAATGTTACACTCATTCTGTTTTTGTTGTTTTGAGATTTCTAAATTGTTGTTGATTCCAGTTACTGTATTCATAAATAATCTTAACTTGAATTTATTTTTTCTTCTGCTGATAGCTTATCCGTTTAGTTCGTTCTAACGTTACCTCCTCTTTCAGGCTGACGAGGAGTCCCTCAAAACGGCCAGAACCAGCCTCCGGACCTGGGTCTCTGGCTTTGGACGGAATGCCCCTCAAGGCTGCCCCTACCTCCTGGACGGGGACATGGCATTCCGGCTCTTCCCTGGGTCTCCCTCGGCAGCCGTACCAACTGACTTGGCAACGCCTCTTATTGACGTTCTCCGGGCCGCCCTCCCTGCAGAAGACAAGCATTAGCTTTCTGGGGACGTTTCCGCTCTCGACATCCACGTTGAACCGATGGATGAGCAGGTAAGTGGTGTGGAGGACCTGGCAGATTCCTTTCTATTCCCTACTCCTTCCTCTACCTCTTCCTTCCTCGGCTTTGACAAGCCTACGGCTTCTTCTTGGGACACCTCCATGTCGGTCCGCCCCAAGGTTAAGTCAGTAAAGAAAAGTAAACCCAAACCTGTCATTTCAGCTTCGCCACCACCCATGTCACCGGTCCCCAGACCTTCCTCAGCTCCGGACATCCCTGCGATGTCGAAGACTCCTCCTCCTTCTAAAGGACCGAGGAGCAAGTCCGCTAAAGCCAAGGCTTCAGCTGCGGTTGGCTCCTTGGAACCACCCCTCACCTTGGCTCTACTAAATGAGGTAGTAGATTCCAAGTTGCAGAAGCACTCCGCCGTCATGACGGAACTAAAAGATATGGTGGCGAGTCTTATTCGCACTGGATCGCAACCAGCTCTGGTTGTAGGCCCTGACACCTCCAAGCTACCTCCGTTCAACAAGAACAATCCTTGGAAGTTTGCTCGCCATGCTCCTTACTTGGACGGTTCTTTAACCCTGGAAGGCTTGGGTACCCGCCCCTTGGACGATCTGGAGTTCTTTCCCCCTGACCTCCAGTTCCCTTTCAACGGGTTTGTCCGCCTCAAGGAACATGCCCTAGTCCGGATGGACAAAGTGCCGAAGGAGACACTAATATTTCCTAAAGAGCAAGCCCAAGCTGTCTGGGCACGTACACTTTCAGAATGGGGCTGTATCAACTCCAAGTTAACTCCCCACAAAGGTTCCTATACGATCTTTATGACCCCACTGACGATCCCAACTCCTCTTACGGACAAGGTGGCCGAACTGACCGTTCAAGCCATCAAGGACGGCATCCCTATGCCAACCCTTAAGAAAACAGACCCCACCTCTCTCCTTGTCCCAGGCCCAAGCGAGTTTTGGCAGGATGTCTCGTCCACCTTTACGGTGGGTAAGCTTGACCCGGACTGTGCCTCTTCACTCTTTTCAGAGAAACTCCCCAAACTCCCGGATCACCAGCTGAAAACGGAGTTTGAGTCGAGCAATAGGCTGGCAAGATCACTCAACTTTTTGGTATCCTCAGAGTTGATAGCCACCCTTTACAATGAGGAACCACTCTTTAGGGTACTGGCGAAAAGTCTCTTGCAGACTTCAAATTGACCTGCACGATTTTTGGACTGCGAGAACAGCTTGCAGGAAACACGTTCTCGCCGAGGCCTCTATTAGGCATGAGCCTAACAGACTTATCTCCTCCTGTTGGGGTAAAACCCTCTTCCCTCAGGAGGAGGTGGATAAAGTCCTCCACAATGCTGCGAGGGTTAATCAAAACCTCCAGGTCCGATGGGGTCTTTCTAGCAAAAGGAAGTTTGAACCAGTAATGAGGCAACCTTTCTCTAAAAAGAAACGGTCGTACACCCCTTATAAAACCGGTCGTGGCCAGCATCACCAATCTACTGGGCCACAGTCTTCCACACCATCTACCTCCAAGTCCGCCCCTCCACAACAGATCCTGTTTGTCCCGGCTCCTCAAGGTACCCAGCCTGCCTCTATGGCCACATGGATGACCTCCCCGGCTTTCAATCAAGCCTTCGAAGCCTCAGGGTCCTTTCGAGGATACCCTAGGCATCCCGGAAGCAATAGGGCGAGAGGTCAGTTCCGCCAGCGAGGCGGACCTAGAGCCAGAGGTTCCCGAGAAGGAAAAGGGGCGAAATTCAACCCAAACCAATGAGATGGATCAGGTAGGAGGGAGACTGTACCAGTTTCGGGACCAATGGACCTTCAGTCCTTGGGCCTACAGTATAGTCTCAAAAGGCCTGGGCTGGAAGTGGGCACAAGGTTCTCCACCCCCGACTGTGTCCTTCTTCTAGAAGCCCACTCCAATCCTAGAGGAGTATACAAAGGACCTACTAAAGAAGAAAGCCATAAAAAAAGTACGGACATTGAAATTTCAAGGACGCCTGTTCATGGTCCCCAAGAAGAATTCGAACGCTTTGAGAGTGGATCTGGACCTGTCGAAACTGAATTCTTGCATTCTTTGCGGCAGGTTCCGTATGCTGACTGTCTCTCAGGTGCGAACCTTACTTCCCCGTGGGGCCGTCACCACCTCTATCGATCTTACCGACGCCTATTATCACATTCTGGTAGCAAGAAACTTCTACCCTTACCTCGGCTTCCGCCTAGGCAAGAAATCCTATGCGTTCAAAGTGATGCCCTTTGGTCTCAACATCGCCCCCAGAATATTTTCCAAGTTGGGGGAGACGGTGTTAGAACAGCTCAGGAGCCAGGGAATTATGCTGATAGCCTATCTGGACGACTGGCTCATTTGGGCACAGACAGTTCAGGAATGTCACAAGTCTACAACAAAAGTGGTTCAGTTCCTACACAAGTTGGGATTTCAAGTCAACTTGAGGAAATCCCGCCTACAACCAGCAAGCCAATTCGAATGGCTAGGCATTCACTGGGACCTCACAACCCACAGACTTTCTCTTCCCTCCAAAAAGTTCAAAGAGATAGCGTCAAAGATGAAACAGTTCATCAAGAATGAACAGCTGTCAAGAAGAGCCTTAGAAAGAGTTCTCGGCTTACTTCAATTCGCCTCAGTAACAGACCTCTTACTAAAAGCCAAACTCAAAAACATCAACCGAGTTTGGAGGAAGAGAGCAACAACTCGCCTAAGAGACAAGATGTCAATGATCCCCTCAGTATTACTAAGACGATTCCGGCCATGGTTGAAACCAGAACCTATCCAAATCGGTTCCTCTGCAGTCGCCCCCCCCCCCCCCCGAGTGACGATTCACACAGACGCGTCTCTCGGTGGGGGGGGGGGGGCGCTACTCTCAACACCAGATGTTTCAGGGGTCCTGGTCCCCCACTATGAAGCAATTCCACATAAACGTGTTAGAGGCCATGGCGGTTTCCTTAACCTTAAAACGACTATCCCCTCCAAGGGCAACTCACATCAGGATAGTATCGGACAGCACAACAGTGGTCCACTGCATAAACAGGGGAGGATCGAAATCTCCCAACCTGAATCAGATCCTGGTTATGATATTTACCTTGGCAACCGAAAGGAACTGGTTCCTGTCAGCGACTCACCTGGCAGGAGTCCAGAACGTTATAGCGGACGCCCTCTGCAGGACGACTCCACTGGAATCAGAATGGTCCCTGGACATGAATTAATTCCGGTGGATATCCAGGCTGGTTCCGGGTCTCCAGGTGGACCTGTTTGCAACACAACTCAACCACAAGCTTCCCTGCTATGTGGCCCCGAACCTGGACCCTCAGGCTTATGCCATGGACGCATTAACCCTAGACTGGAACCATTGGCAGAAGATTTACCTGTTCCCTCCGGTGAATCTTCTGATTAAAGCATTGCCCAAGCTGCGCTCGTTCAAAGGAGCAGTAGCTTTGGTGGCACCAAACTGGCCAAAGAGCAATTGATTTCCTCTCCTTCTCGAGTTGAAACTTCGCCCCTTCCGGATCCCATTCCCCAGGCTGACACAAGTGGTCCAAACGAAGACTGTGTCAGATTCCTCAAGGATAGCCCAAACCCTAACTTTGTGGACTTTATGAAATTTGCAGCACACAAGGATGCAAACATTGATCCGGAAAATGTCCTCTTTATAGAATTGGACAAGAGAGACTCAACACTTAGGCAATATGATTCGGCTGTTAAGAAACTGGCAGAATTTCTCAAGAATTCCGACGATACCCGAATGACCCCTAACCTGGCCATTTTGTTTTTTAGGTCCCTCTTTAACAAGGGCCTAGCCGCTAGTACTATCACTACTGTCAAATCAGCCCTACGTAAGATTTTTCAGGTGGGCTTTAATATTAACTTAGCAGATTCATACTTTTCATCCATTCCAAAAGCCTGTGCTAGGCTTCGTCCTTCTGTTCGTCCACAGAAGGTCTCATGGTCTCTGAACGACGTCTTAAAGCTAGCATCAGACACAGATAATGAATCCTGCTCCTACATTTCGCTACTCCGGAAGACCCTGTTTCTTACAGCCATGGCCTCAGGTGTCAGAATTAGCAGCTCTCTCCCGTAACCCTGAAAACCTAGATTTCCTACCATCAGGAGAAGTCCTACTCTCTCCTGATAGAGCTTTCCTAGCTAAAAACGAGGACCCACAAAATAGGTGGTCCCCTTGGACTATTGTTCCTCTACCCCAAGATGCTTCTTTATGTCCAGTTGTTACACTTCGGGCCTATTTAGCTAGGACACTCACGCGCTCATCTGGCCCCTTGTTTGTCAGGGAACAAGGTGGTAATATCTCCATCCAAGGCATCAGACAGCAAATCCTTTACTTTATCAAGCAAGCTAACCCGGAATCCTTTCCACATGCACATGGTATCCGGGCTGTAGCAACCTCCATCAATTACTTTCAGAACATGGATTTTGATGACCTTAAAAAGTACACGGGTTGGAAATCCCCTATAGTTTTCAAACGCCACTATTTAAAGAACTTACAGGCCCTTAAATTCCCTACTATTGCAGCTGGGAGTGTCATCTCCCCTGAATAATTTCTTCCCTCTCTTCCTTTTGTCCAACTCTCGTCCTTCTCCCTCCTACCTGCCACTCCCACCACGATGCCTCTCACCTCAGTCGGTGGTTTAGCACCATTACTATGTTATGTCAATGTTGCCTTGTTCATTTTGGTAGCTTTCATTTTGGATTGTATGTAACTTAACCATGGGTATTGTACAGTTTGCCATGTTTTTTGTACCCATATTATAATATTCTGTTTTTTGTCTTATGCCATTATTACTTTTACTTTTAGCTACCTACGCTTGTAGTCTATGACTGTATTGCGTTTTTTGAGTTATTGTACTGTATGCTTTACTTGTACTTTCATGGCATTGTTTAATTTTATACATGAGGTTTTGATGTTTATGTATGTCACATCACGTTCCTTAATATAGTAACCTCCAGTTGTACATGACGTTTTTTACTTTCTTTAGATTTGTGGGCTTGGAAGGCATTCTCTGGTATATTTTCACCGGGCGTCACAGGTAGACCCAGAAAAGGGATTTTGACGAAGGAAAAATCTATTTCTGGGGAGATACCTGTGACGCCCGGTGAAGCCCTTCCCTGGTTTTTCCCCGACCCTTTCCTTTCCAAGCCATCTCATACAGAAGGATGTGTAGATGGCGCTCGAGTCGGGCGTCGGTGGTGTGTATCAGGAGAGTTTGGTTAGTGCCGCTGTAGCGGCTCACCCCTTATTGATGAAGGATTTATCTAAATGGAAGACTACCTGTGAATAGTGGTTTTCACACGCCCTATCTTTATACACGACGCCCTTGGGGTGCTCGCGCGAGGGTAGTAACCTCGGCATTCCATGCTTTAACTTTGTCCTGGTATATTTGGAAGTATTTATATCAGAAAAGAGATAAGAAGGACCTTTTCACTGGGCATCACAGGTATCTCCCCAGAAATAGCTTTTTCCTTCGTCAAAATCCCTTTATTAAATCTATCGCCATTAATCATATTTGCAAAACATTCAGGAAAGGATCCTGGGACTCAAAGATCGACAATAACTTGGATAAATGGTAACACCCCCCCCCCCCCTTCCTTTTTATGAGCTTCAAATGTTTTGGTTAGGGGTCTGGAAAACTGTCATCAATTATGTTACTCCTCTAACATCAGCAATTCTTAATTTGTCAGTGGATTCTTATGAGCCTCAATAAGCTGTAGAAAAATCTTTCTATCCCAACTCCATTTCTAATTTGTTACTTAGCACTACCAAATTCATTGAGACGTTCTTGACTAGCTACAAAGCCTTTAAAATCATGCACGAATTGAGGGTAAAAATTTTTTTTCCATATTCCATTTATCGCCGATTGAGTCACTTGTCCGTCCAACAAATGCTATGTTTAACTGTTTGATATATATTTTATCTCTTCCTGAAATCTTGAATCTATATCCCATCCTCTCCCAAAGAAGCATCAACTGGTGGCGTAAAGTATGCCCTAATTAATAGCGCTTGAATATTGCCAGGATGCCTTGGTCCATGGGCTGTATAAGAGAGGTGGTGTTGGGTGGTAAGAAAGTAACTTTTACATGTGGGTCCATATCGTTAAGATGTCTAGGATGTTCTGTTACAATATACAGTACATTCGACTCGCGATATCAGTGTTTAATCAGTTTACAAAACCACCGCCTATACAGTATATGAAAGTTAATTTATCCCATAATATATGTTGTGTATAATTTGGACCAAGTTCCCAACTTTTTTCGTAATATGACCAAATGAACTATATTTTACATAAAATGAACAACACTTTGTTCAAGCTGATATACAAACCCTCGTCCTTTACCATAAGATAGATTCACAGCAAAAGCTGGAGTACATAGCCAGTAAATTGTATAATTGTATGATGAGATGTAAACAATCTGACTGGTAGCTACAGGGGAATGAACCCAGAATCCAACCCCCCCCCCCATGACTTGCTGACAAACCACCTTAATTTAAGCCATGACAAACCACCTTAATTTAAGCCATGGGAGTGAGTGGATGTTCTCACCTCGGGAGTACTGGCTTTTACTGAGTTACCCCTTTTTTCAGCATGTTTGGGAGTGTATGCTGTGATGAGGATGCCAGATGTGCCTGGGCGTGTTGGACCGTAAGTGCGGCACCTGTAATCAATTTTAAACTTTTGTTCCCAGATTGTAGAGAACTTTCCTACAGCCAGGCCTCTCTGTGCAGAGTGTTGGGAGTGGGCATCCTCCCCTGGGAGGTGAACTGCAGGAGGGGAAAGTCCAAAAAGGACTCTTCTCCTTTGGTGTCTTCCTTGATGTCAAAGTCTCGACCTCCTCCCCGTTTCCCTGGTACCCTGTCTTTCACTTTGGCCTCTTTTGTAGGTCAGTCATGGATTGATAGATTAAGAGTTATCTGGCATCCTGACATCTAAGGTCATTGACGTTGAACGGTTAACGAGCCATTGCTCTTCAGTCGGGGAAGAGCAATGGCTCGTTAACCTTAGGGCAATCTTTAATGCAGGCAGGATCTCCTGTTTCCCCTAGATAAACAGGAAAGTCTTCCTCTCAAAGGGAGTCTGATGATAATTAGAACACTGCGTTTCTTGCGGCTGTCCTTGTGCCGCAAGGCTCGCCCTTTAAGGAGAGGCTAGTGGAGGTGTTTGCTTGGAGGGGTTGCTGATCCGGGCGGGGACGCTATTGGCTTGTTTCTATCCAGAATCGAGAAGAGAGTTTCTCCTTCTTGGTCTCGTGCCTCCCCCAGAGTCTACCCTCTTAACGAGAGAATGCCTTGATGAAGTCATTGGGCTTCAGCACGGCATATCATTCCCGTGCTGAAGGCTTGTGACGGGCAAGAGGGCTCTCGAACTGGGGAATTTCTTTTCCTCAGTTTGACTCTAAATTTCTCTCATTCTTTTTCTATTACCTCTTATTGCTTATTCCTCCTTCATAATTATCAGCTGTCTCCAACCTTGCTGTCAAAACTCTTTTACCCATTTCACTGTCCAGGTTTTTTAGAGGGGACATTGTATCCATGATCGGTTTTTATTTCAAAATCAATTGTGGGAGCTGTGGTGGTCTTGCCAACTGCCCGAAAATGTTTGGACACCTAGGAGTGTCAGTATTCCCATACTGGCACGCGGAACTATCTCTTAGGAAATTTTGCCTTCGGATTCCAGGGGTTGGCTATTTTATAGAGATAGGACTCTCGGCATTCTGTCCGGTTTGCCTGCCACTATGATTAGAGTGGGGATGATTGTATTCTTGAAATGCTCTCAGTCCCATCAAGCGGGTTTGGCATACACTTGAGCCACTCTAATCATAGTGGTACCATCCCTTTGTGGTAGGGTAGGGAGTGGACATTTGGTAAGCAGCTTTCACAGGTGTCATTGGTGGAGAAATTAATTCCAGGAAAGGCTAACGGTGTCTTCTTTGGAATTTCAGACATCTTAATCTTTTCTCTCCCTTAAACTATATTTTTTTCCATTGTTTTTTTTTTCCATTGTTATTATGACCCCTTCCCTCCCCCTGAAAAAATAATTAATGAGTAAACTTAATATTCCCCGTACCCCTGGATCAAATGGCGAACCCCAGACACCGTTGACGACTTCTGCTTGTTTAAATAGGGAAAGCTCTGTTGACAACCTCGGCAATAAAAAGGATTCCTCCAACAATACTTCTTTGACCAGTGTTGTTAAAGACAATTTATCGGCACTGGTGGAAAATGATGCTTGTAATGACCGTAATACTTTACCCTCTGGTTCTGGCTCATTACCAGATCCAACAAAAAATCTGAAAATTCTCCACTTAAAAAACATACCAATTGGTTGTAGCTATGACATAATTCATGAAGCCTTCTGTAGATTTGGAGCAATCAAAGAAATTTTAATGGAGCTTAATGGTAGTAAAGGCTTTTGGGAAGCTTGGGTATCATTTTCAAGTTTTGAGATTGCTTTAGAAGCAAATAAAAATTTAGAGAGCATAAAAATTGACAATTGTTTGATTTCTGGGGCTTTATGTGATAAAGCACCAAGACACCTAGAGATATATAAACCAGAAGAATGGATGGAAAAAGAAATAGAGCATAGACTTCCAGAAGTAAGAACCCCCAAGCCCCCAACATGGATAATTGCATCTGGAAAGATAGATAATTATAACTATTATAAGATTAGTAAATTTATACAAAAAAAAGTTGGTTTAATTAAAAGTAAGGATATTAGTAGATACGGTAAGCAATCTGTTTTGATTAATGCAAAATCAGATACTCAAGCTCACATGCTTTGTGGCATGAAGATTGCAGAAATTGATCCTATTAAGGATATTAAACCACATATGAGCTTCAGCTATGGTAAAGGAGTAGTTTTTGATAAAGATCTATATGAATTCTCAGAACCAGAAATTCTGGACATGTGCCCTGCTAATGTTTGGAAAGTAAGTAAGATCCCTCAAACAAGCATGGTAGTTTTAACATTTGAAACCCCTGTTATAACCAGATCATATAATTATTGAGAATGAAAGAGTACGTGTTCGAGAATATAAACCTAGGCCTTTACAATGCTTTAATTGTTTCAAGTACGGTCACCCTTCCCGGTACTGCAATAATACGAAGATCTGTATTAACTGTTCTTTGTTAGAACATG
This sequence comes from Palaemon carinicauda, assembly GCF_036898095.1. Lineage (NCBI taxonomy): Eukaryota > Metazoa > Arthropoda > Malacostraca > Decapoda > Palaemonidae > Palaemon > Palaemon carinicauda. The sequence goes on from NC_090751.1 coordinate 88,366,952, forward strand.
GCCAATGCAACAGAGATACAACCTGTGCAAACTGTAAAGATAATCATAAACCAAATGATAAAAGATGTAGAGAATACAAGAATGAAGAAGCTGCAATCTTGAAAGCAAATGCTGAACATATAAGTGTAGGTTATGCAAAGCATTTACTCAATCGGCAACTTAATTTTGCTCGCGCGGTTAAGATGCCAACAAAAGATTATAATCCACTACCCCTTACTACCACAGGGGGACCAGTGGCAGCACCTGGCCCGTCAGGTGCATCTCCCTTAGTGGTAGTAGCCCAGCCATCTGGGTCAAGTGCTCAGGCTATAAAAGCCAGAGCACAAACCTCCAAAGAGGTCAATATGGTGTCCAACACACCAAAAGTATTGTCACCGATAGGAGCATCTCCCCTAGAGGTAGTAGCCCAGCCTTCTGGGTTAAGTGCTCGAACTGTTGAAGTTCTAGCACAATCCTCCAAGGAAGCCAATGTGGCTTCCACCACCTTAAATGTATTGTCTCAGGCAGAATCTCTACCTGATTTGATGGAGATTGGAAAACAAGATCTTCCAAAGAGGAAAAGGTCCCCATCATCCTCACCTTCATCTAAGTCAGGTAAGTGCCCTACTGCTCATGATACTAAGGTTGACTCTTATAAAGATCCTAGAAAGAAAGAAAAGAAGAGTGGTGGCCTAGTAAAGCCTTCCATCTCCAGGCCTTACATGGCTTCATCTGAAAAGTCCCAAAAGACAAATGAGACAAAGAAAAATAATAACAAAAGATAATGTCTATCATCCAGTGGAATTGCAGAGGTCTAAGTACTAGCATTGAGCAAATAAAAACTTTAACCAGGGACTCAGACACGAAGGTAATTTGCCTACAGGAAACCAAGATCAGTGACAAACCATTTAATCCCGGACTCAATTATCATTTTTGTAGATCCCCTCCTTTGCAAGCTGCAAGAGCTCAAGGTGGTACAGGTTTTATTATTCACAAATCTGTAAAATTTGAAACAATCCCACTCAATACACCACTACAGGCATGTGCAGTTAGAACTCATATCGGGAAAAAAATTACTTTATGCTCGCTATATATTGAACCATCCTTAGAACTTTTCCTCTTAGATCATGCTGGTAATCCAAGAAGGCTTAGACTTTCTGACCTCCAAGACTTGATCAATCAGCTTCCTGCCCCTTTTATTTTAATGGGTGATTTTAATGCAAAGCATACTTTATGGGGTGGAAATGTGTGCGATAGATGGGGTAATCTTGTTGAAGAATTAATCGACAACAATGATGTAATACTAATGAATGATGGTTCTCCAACTAGGTATGATGTAGTCCACAACTCTACATCAGCCATTGATTTGTCAATCTGTTCCTCATCCATTCGATTGGACTACCTTTGGTCAGTGAATGAACACCTACATGGCAGTGACCATTGGCCAATAATGTTAAATTATGTCCATAATCTTCCTTCTCAGTGTCCACCAAAATGGAAGATAGATGAGGCAGACTGGGCAGCTTATGAAAACTGTTCACACACTGATAAAGAATATGATGAATTTACATCTCCAGTGCATGCCTATCAACATCTTGAAAATATTATTGATGATAATGCTAGCAAGTTTATACCTAAAACATGCGGTTTACCTCATCGCTCTGTAGTTCCTTGGTGGAGTAAAGAATGTGCCAACGCAAGAAAAGTGACCCGAACTTGCTTCAGAAGATACTTGAGGACAAACTATTTAGCAGATAGAATAGCATATCTCAGAGCCTGTGCCAAACAAAAAAGAATTTTTAAAAAAGCAAAGAGAGCATCTTGGAAGAAATATATATCTAATATTAATACCAAAACTCCTTCAAAGGAAATATGGGACAAGATTAGAAAACTTCAAGGTAAATTCGTCCCTAAGCCTCTACCAATATTAAGGGAAAATAATAGATATATATCTGACCCCAAAGATGTAGCAGAGGTTCTTGCTAAGCACTTTGCTTATGTATCAAGTGCTGACAACTATTCCCCAGCATTTCAACAAATTAGAGCATCAACATCTGTTGTTCCTCCTGCTTCTTCAAATACTGAAGCTTTTAACCTGCCTTTTAGTATGGAGGAGATGCAAAATGCTATCTCCAGCTCTTCTTTAACTGCCCCAGGTGAGGATGGCATCCGGTATGAAATGATATCACATCTTCCAGTGGATACCAAGGAATTTTTATTAGAAACCTTTAATGGTCTATGGGCTTCCCATACATCTCCTGATTCCTGGCATACTTCAATTGTAATTCCAGGCCACAAGTCTGGTAAAGACCCAGAACTGCCATCTAGTTATAGGCCCATATCCTTGACCAGTTGCATATGCAAACTATTTGAGAGAATGATCAACAACAGACTTGTGTGGTATCTAGAATCAAAAAATCTTTTATCTAACAGACAGTTTGGTTTTAGGAAGAACCGAAGTACTCTAGACCCTTTGCTGATGTTATCAAGGGAAATTTCAAATGCTTTTTCTAACCAAAACCAGGTGGTGGGTGTCTTTTTTGACCTCGAAAAGGCATATGACACCACATGGAGGGGTGGTATTTTAAAGCAATTGGCCTCGTGGGGTATAGGAGGACATATGTTCTCTTTTATTGAAGAATTTTTATCAAACCGCTCCATTAAAGTGAGAGTAGGGTCAGAACTATCTTCATCCTACATGCAAGAAGAAGGTGTCCCCCAAGGCAGCGTATTGAGTGTGACCTTGTTTGCTGTTGCAATTAATAGTCTCATTAGTCACATACCTCCTGGCATACAAGGATCACTATTTGTCGATGACTTTGCAATTTATTGTAGTGGATCATCTGCACTACAAGCATGCCAAAATCTTCAAATTGCAATAAATGCTGCTTCCGCATGGGCAAATTCTCGCGGATTCATGTTTTCTCCTCAGAAGACCAAAGCCATTCGCTTTACTCGTACTCGTAAAAGGGAAGAGATCCCCACCCTTTTCTTAAATGATTGTATTTTGCCATATGAGGATAGTGTCAAGTTTCTTGGAGTCATTTTCGACAAGAAAATGACATTTGGTCCCCATATAAATGACCTATCTATCAGGGTTAAGAAGTCACTGAACATTCTGAAAGTGATATCGCATTTTGATTGGGGTGCTGATAGAACAACTTTGCTTAGAATTTATACATCTTTGTGTCTGAGCAAGTTAGACTATGCATGCCAAATATATGGGTCAGCTACAAAGACTTTACTTGGAAAACTTGATATTGTTCACAATGCTGGGCTTCGCATCTGCACAGGTGCTTACAGAACATCTCCCATTGACAGTCTCTATGTTGATTCTGGCATACCTCCCCTTTCCATTCGCAGAGAGGAGTTGAGTTTGAGGTTTTTAGCTAGGTCCCTTGCTGTGAGAAACAATCCTAACTGTAAATATGTTAGGGCGCCTTTAGATCGGGCTCCTAACAGATCTAGAGTGCCTAAGCCTTTGGAAGTACAGCTGAAAAATGATGCTAGAGAAGTAGGCTTGTTAACAGCACAGATAGCAGAGGTAGGATATCCCAAGTCTCCTCCTTGGTGTAATCCACCTGTTAAAGTATGTTTTACGGCAGGAGGGAAAAATACCTTACCTAGTAGGGTTATGAAAAGTGAGTTTTTAAATCATGCTGCTCGACATCATGGGAAGCATGTTTTTACAGATGGCTCCAAATCGGCTGCAGGAGTTGGAAGTGCAGCTGTGGTGGGGGATATTGTTATTAGAAGGAAACTCCCATACTCTTGTTCAATTTTTACTGCTGAGCTGTATGCAATAATTCTCGCAGTCCAACATATTTTTAAAAATGGCAACCAAAATAGTTTTTATACAATTTTTACGGATTCCAATAGTGTTTTACTCTCATTAAAACAAATTATGCCAGGCCATCATCTAGTACAAGAGGTGCAGGACTGGTTAGTACTTCTGCAATCTAGGAAGAGTATCAGTGTTCACTTCTGTTGGGTCCCTGCCCATGTTGGGGTGGATGGGAATGAACAAGTAGATAAGGCAGCAAAGGAAGCTTCAGGGCTAAGTAATCCATCCCCCTTGAGTATTCCTTACAAAGATCTTAAAAGTGAGATTCATCTTTACTGTAAAAATAAGTGGCAAGCTCGATGGTCTGAACTGACCACCAATACAAAATTGAAACAAATCCACCCATTGGTGGATAAATGGTCATCTTGTAATTCTTCAAATAGAAGGGATACCATTATTTTAACTAGGCTGCGTATTGGCCATACACATGCAACGCACAATTATTTAATGAAGAGTGGGGAAGGGAGACAGGCCCCTCTTTGTAATACCTGTCAAGTGACAATGGATGTTAAACATATTTTAGTCGATTGTCCTGTTTTTAATCTCCAGAGGAGGACACATTTACTCCAGAACAAACCGTTAAGAGATATACTGGGGGAAAACTGTAATACCCTGAACTTGAGAAAATTTATACAAAGTATTGGGTTATATTACGAGCTATAATTGATTTTATTAATTTATTTATTTATTTTACCCTTTTAATCCCTATTTATTTCACATCTAGATTTTATTGTATGAAAGTGTTACGTTTTGTATTAAAGGTTAAAATGATACTAAATGGTGTGAGTGTTCAGATATGATTGAATGATTTTCGTTGTATAGCGCTGAATGGCCTTTGATGCCCCAGTGCTTGGCTTAATGCCTAAATCCCATATTCAATTCAATTCAATTCCCCCAGAGTCTAACACTTCTTCCTCAAGGGCTCTTCCTAAAGAGCGTTCTGCTGGAATCTTCCACGGGAGAGTTCCTGCTACGCACTTTGCTTCTGGGCGAGATGTTGGTATTGACGAGCAATGCGTCTCAACATGCGACTAGGCTTCCCTGCTTCCCCCTTAAGCTTGTTGGCTCTTTAGTCTACCTTGGAATGTGCTTGAGCTCTTAGGAGCTTTCGCATTACGGTCTTGCATATTTCGTCTAAGATTGTGCTCTCACTTGGCGTACTAGATGAAAATGAGCTTTTAAAAAGTCAACGCTCTAGATGGTAGGAGTTCTCTACAGGACCTGCACGTGCTTGCCAGGTATCCCATCACCTACCTCAGTCCCCTATCCCAGAGGGAAGGGAATGTGGAACAGCAAGCACCCATCAGGGTGCTAAGTCAATGCTTGCACTGTAGGTGTTGCGTTTTCAACATGCCCACAAGCTGTGCCCTTTCTCAGCTGAATCTTATCGGGAGTAGGCTATACCATACCAGGGCTTACAGCCTTGGATGTCTAGAACAGACGCACTATCACATGCACCTTGCAGGTGCTCATTCTTTGATCAGATTTAAGATCATGGAAGATCCTCAAGGCAATGCAGCCCTGATAGAAGTTCAGGATTACCCTAATTCAATCCAAGAGATGCATATCTAGGTTAGACAGGCACTTTCAAGCATTTTACATGCATGATTCATCCAAGGTAGTTCAGGCTCAGGCTTCGCAGATGAGTTAGGCGAAGAGTTTATAAAATTTCATAGTAAATGTCGTACAGTATAATTTATCAAAAGTTGACTCCCTCTTGGGTGATACTTTTCACTTCAGGCTTCATAGTGGCTTAAGATTGCCTAGAAAAATCTCTTTGTGGAAGAGTTTCATCCTTCGCCTATTGAGGTGGTAGCTCGTTTGACTTCTCCTTTGAACAAGAAGAATGTCAGGCGATTCGGTTATCAAGCACACCCTGTTGATTTGGATAAACTGCGTAGGATATAAAGATTTCTGCTAGCCATCTTCCTTTGATTAAGCAAAGGAGAGAGAGTAAAGATAAGAAAAGTCCCAAACATGAAAGGCCCTCTGAGAGTGCATACCTCCGCCACGGCAGCTTATTTCTCTAAACAAGCTTGCCTTTTCTAGAATAAATTTAGACAGTAGGCATTTTTGAAGTCTGTGTGACAACCATGTGTGAACTTGGGGTTAGGGTTAATTTGGTTGACCTTGTGCTTGACCTTTGATCTAGGGGCTTTCAAAATTGAATCACATCCATGTATCAATATAACAATCCCTGAAAGTTTCACTACTGAGAGTAAAATTGTGGTCAGGAAGTGGTTCACAAACAAAAGCAAATGGACAAACAGGGGCGAAAACATAACCTTCTCCCCAACTTTGTTGGCGAGGTAAAAGCAAGACTCCTCATATGAGTATTAACCACAGGACTTTGAGGGAAGTCCAGCCTATGGAGGCATATTCTTTCCCACAGGGAGGGATTAGAGAAGATCCCTTTGATTCTCATTCCCCTTCAGAGAAATCACTTTTAGATTTCAACCCCATCTGCAATGACCGGGAATGGCATCAGAGGAGGAAGTCTTGGATAAATTGCTAGAAGACACTGACACCTAAGATGGTGCTCTCCCTCGGCAGGCCTACCCGAAAGGCCCTGATTCAGAGAAGGGCGGATTGGAGTCCACCTTTCAGCATATTCTGGACTGCATTTAGAAGTTGAATGGCTCAGGCAAGGAATCTTCCTCTCCTCCAAATGGAAGAGAGGCAGCCATTATTGATAGGCTTTGCAGGGCCCCAAGACTGGTATATCCAAGTTGGAACTTCCCTGGTTGATTCTTACCTTGGAAGCCCTGATAATCTAAAGGTTGACGCTCAAGTGTCAGTGAGAAGACTTGATGAGGGCAGGTAGATTTACAAGGATCATTTTACCATTGTTATGTTCTCATTCATGTGCCATGTAACATAAACAGCTATGAGCTCATTGCCTAAATAAAAAAACAAAACACTGATACCAAGTTGGTTAACGTGGGGTTGCACATCCACGCTTGAGCCAGGGATTGAGTTGCCAGTTCCAATATGGCTGCTAATATGGCTTTATTCCACAGCCAGGTGTCTCCTTTAATCATTATGCAACTTCTTGGAGATCATACAGCACACTATCCTCCAAAACAACATACCAACGGAAGGTCAAGTAAAATGACAAGTCAGAGACGTTTGCCAAACCAATGTAAACCTGGGTACTGCTGTACACTTCTATTTATTCCTTTCTGTAAATTACTTTCAATAAGGTAGGTTAAATAAAGTACTGTATATGTGTGGTTTTACATTAACTTAAGCAGTTTTCTGTCCATTACTCAATTTATTTTTTATAAATTATTTATAAAATAGAATACTGATAAGAAAAAATAAAAAATCTTAGTAATAAGTGAAAGTTTTACTGTAAAATATTTTTACTCCTGTTTAACAAGCAGCTTCTTTACAGCAATGTAAACCAATTTATCATTTACGATGTTTTACAATGTAATTAACCTTTTATATCCAAACAAGACAATTTCTGCAATACATTTCAAGCTAAACATGACAAATTCGTAGATAATTTGTATTTTTCCTAACTATACAAACCTTGGCTATTTAATAGGGTTTATTATTTTTGGCGTAGCTTAAATGACTAGCCATTAGAATTTTAATGACGGTTTACTATCCCACCGCTAGTTAGCGTTGGTAGGGAGGGTAGCTTGCTATCCTCTCCCCCCCCCACTCTCACACACACCTGTGCTTGAGCTCACTTTGCTTGGAGGTAGGACTTCAAGAGGGACAGATGGATCACCCTACGAATCCATGCCGAAATGGTATTCTTGGTGACCCTCCTCTTAGTCCTCCAAGTGCTAACAAACAATGCTTGCACTTGAGGACAGACTGCAACCGTTGCCTCGGACTCCTTACTGGGCACAGTAGGAGATGGTTTGGGTCATCTGTTACAGAACGAAGACTCAAAATCTGGAAGGGGTCGACCCGAGGATCCGGGGCATCTTGCCAGAGCGCCTTGGGATCCGGGACTGGGGAGCAGTTTAGTGGAAGCTTGAAGTTCAAAGCTGTCGCGAACAGATCCACAGTCGGGGAACCCCACAAAGTCAGGACTTTGTTGGCTACTAGATAATCCAAAGACCACTCGGTACTCACTATCTGAGACGCTCTGCTCAGTTTGTCGGCAAGCACATTCCTCTTGCCTGGAATGAAGCGTGCCAATAGTGGAATAGAGTGAACTTCGGTCCACCTCAGTATTTCTACTGCAAGATGGGATAGCTGCTTCGAAAAGGTACCTCCTTGCTTGTTGATGTAAGCCACTACTGTGGTGTTGTCGCTCATCACCACCACAGTGTGACCCGCCAGGTATTGTTGGAACTGCTGAAGGGCTAAGAAAACGGCCTTCATCTCTAGAAGATTTATTTGGAGGCACTTTTCTGATTCTGACCACAGGCCTGAGGTCCTGTGGTGTAGAACATGGGCCCCCCACCCTTTCTTTGAGGCATCCGAAAAGAGCATCAAATCTGGGGGGAGGATGAGAAGGTCCACTCCTCTTCATAGGTTCTCGTCTGTCACCCACCACTGGAGATCCGTCCGTTCCGCAGGTTCCATAGGGATCATGACGTCCGGGAAATCGTAACCTTGATTCCACCGGGACTTGAGTCGCCACTGGAGGGATCTCATCCTGAGGTGACCGTTGGGAACTAGACGAGCCAAAGATGAGAGGTGACCGAGGAGACGTAACCACAATTGGGCTGGAAGCTCTTCTCGTCTGAGAAAAGGGCTTGTGACCTTCCTCAGCCTTGCTATCCAATTGTCTGATGGCAAGGCTTTGTGGAGATTAGTGTCTATAATCATGCCTAGGTATACCAGTCTTTGAGTGCAAAGAGGAGTCCTTAAGATTTATCATGATCCCAAGACCCTGGCAAAGTCCCAGAAGTTTGTCTCGGTGTCGAAAAAGGGATGTCTCCGAGTCTGCTAGGATCCGATCCTGTGTCCACGACGATATTAGGGCGAACACTGGTGAAAACCTGTGGTGCTGTGGAGAGACCGAAACACAGCACCTTGAACTGGTACTCCTTGTTGTCTAGGCTGAATCTTAAGTACTTCCTTGAAGACGGATGGTTTGGGATCTAGAAGTATCCATCCTTTAAATCCAGTGTGCACATGAAATCTTGAGGTTTCACTACAAGTCTGACCGTGTCTGCGGTCTCCATGCTGAACGGAGTTTGCCTGACAAACTTGTTCAGAGCCGAGAGGTCCATGACTGGTCTCCAGCCTTCACACACCTTTACAAGAAAGAGTCGACTGAAGAATGAATGATTTAAAGTTTTCAGGCATCCTGACATCTAAGGTCATTGACGTCGGTAACATTTAATTTATACAGTATATACAAAAATAAGAAATGAAATAAAATAAAAAATTAGAGTATTCAATTAAAATCATAAAAATTGAATGTCATAAAAGTTAAATATTTTTCAGAAGACCTGCTTCTGAAAGAAATCTAAAAATGCCACTTGCATGGTAGGACACATTTCCAAGAATCTTGGCAAGGATGAACCTGCCACCCTCACCTCGAGCCTCAAACAAATATCTATTCCGCAAGTTGTTATAATAGGGACATTCGGTCAACAAATGCCTTATACTGTTAGAGGTATTAGAGGTACTAAACAGTTGTCACAATACGGTTGGTGTTGGCCCTTCAGCAGAAACTCATGTGTCAACCGAGTGTGACCAATACGGAGACGACAAAGAGACGTCTCCCATTTTCGGGGCATCATATTATACCTCCAAGGAGATATGTCATTTGTTACTTCCCTCATTTTATTGCCATCTTGACTATCCCATTGCTGTTGCCATTTATTGCAAACCAATTTCTTGATGTCAGGTAGGAAATCATTACAGGGAATGGGATACCTTCTTGGCAGCAACTCAGATGCAGCCTCCTTAGCCAGTGAATCTGCCTTCTCATTCCCGGACACACCTACATGTGCTGGAACCCAACAAAATTGAACTGTTATACCTCTCCGTCCAATAAGGAAAAGCCATTCTAAAATCTTTAAAACTAGAGGGTTATTAGAATTAAAAACTTCCATAGCTTGAAGGACACTCCTTGCATCATTAAAAATTGTAAAATTACCCTCTTCCTCCAACGCTATTTTCTCAATAGCTGTTAATATGCCATACAGTTCGGCAGTAAATATGGAAGCGGTCAGAGGAAGTGCACCTCTACAATTAAAACCATTACTATGTACTCCAAATCCAACGCCAGCATCAGATTTGGAGCCATCAGTATAGATAAAAGTTGATCCTCTATGTTCTTTAACATGTTCATTAAAAAGAGACCTGGCTTCTAGGTCTGACATATTCTTCTTATCTCCAATAAAATATTTACAAAAAGATATCTCTGGTAACTTCCATGGAGGCGTTGATGATACCTTGAAGTACCTTAATTCTAATTACATCCAGACTATTTAATAATCGTTTCACCCGAAAGCCATAAGGTTGAGGAGATTTTGGGTGCAACTCAAAGTATGATGCGTGTCTTACAAGGCTTGCAGTCTGAAAGGCTAGAGAGTTAGGGAGTCTTTGCAATCTAAACCAATACCGAAGAATGGAAGACATTCGTAAAGGTCTAGAGGTAACTCTCCAGCATCAACAAGGAGACTTGGGATAGGCGAGGTTTTAAAAGCTCCAGTAGACAATCTAATACCTGCATGATGTATCGAGTCTAATATTTTTAACCGGCTTGGGGTGGCTGAAGAATATACCTCACAACCATAACTAATTTTGGAAAAAATCAAGGCCTTGTATAATTTTAAAATAGTATTGCGGTCTGCCCCCCATGATGTATGGGACAATACTTTTTAAGATATTCAGAGCTTCAACACATTTAGCTTTTAGCACTTTTAGGTGAGAAACCCATGTAAGTCTACAGTCAAATATCAAACCTAAAAATTTGGTTTCCAATACACATGGTATCCGTTGACCTTTAATGTATATATCCGGGTCTGGATGTACTCCCCGGATACGACAAAAATGGACAATGGTAGTTTTACTTGACGAGAACTTAAATCCATTCATGTCAGCCCTCTGGATAATTTTATCAATAGAGAGTTGGATTTTTCTCTCAACCATTCACTGAAGAAGCCTGGGGACCCGTCAAGGACCTCCTGGAGAGCGCCCTTCTTCAACATGGTCTGGACTTCTGCCTGAAGGGCCAGTCCCCTTGCTGATCCCATGGCAAGGGAGCTCAATGACACTGGATTCGTCGTCAGGGGAGGTAGAGATGTTGTGAACGGGACACGATATCCCTGACTGATTACGGAAATTGTGCAGGAGTCTGCCCCGAGTTGCTGCCACCTGTCTGCGCAACTTTGAAGGCATCCCCCAACTGGTGGACATGCAGGGGGACTACCAATCCTAGCGTTTGCAGCCTCGGCTGCTCCCTCTAAGATTCTTCCCTTCCCTGGAGGGTTTCTTACCTTTCCTGTCCTTGACAGGAAAGGGCTTAGACACCACGATCTTTGCTGCTGTTGTCGGTTTCGTGGTCTTGGTAGGACTGGGGTGCTGGAGGTTTATAGGGCTTGGATGTCAAAGCCTTATGTAGGAGGGAATCTTGGTGGGACTTCCTCCACCTCTCAGTGGCATGCTCCACGTCCTTAGGCTCAAACAGGTTCGTTCCCATCATGGAAAAATGTCTGAGCCTGATCTCGGTGCTAGGGACCTTTTGATGGAACCTCTCAGACACCGCATCCCGACATTTCAGGATGGTGTTTGTCCACAAGTTTGAGACTTGGTGGGCCAGAAACTCAATTGTGTGAGTGCCTGGGAGTAAAAAGGTCTCCATAGCTTTCCTGGTACGTTCTTTGGATAAATCCTCCAAACATATCAGGATACCTAAGGTCCTTAACTAGATATCCAGCCACGAAGTGGTCTGCATGGCACACTTTGCAACTTTCTCCTGATTAAAGATCTCAGTCGCCGAGAATGAGACCTGCCGGTTGGAGAGTCTCTCAAGAGGGACTCCCCTGGTAAGCTCTTCCAATGAATGGTGACTGCGTGCTGGTGAGGGATGGCGCGCAGGTTAAGGCGCGTTGGCGAGCGCTGGCGAGTAGGGGAAGTCTTAAACTTCTCTACTGCACTCAGATCCGATGATCGTTGGCGGGGAGAGCACTGGCGCGCAGTAGGTGAAGGTGCACAGTGGCACGCTAGCGATCAGGTGAGCGCTGCCGCGCAGTTGAACACTGGCGCGCTTTATCAGGAACATCGGCAACAGGTGAGCGCTGGCGCGCTATATCGGCAATAGTAGGAGTGTGCTGACGCGCTATCTCCGAAACCTCAATGAGGTTAGGAGAACGTTAGCGCGCATGCTTGGCATGGCGCGTAAGGGACATGTGCTCTAATTAGCGCGTACGGCCTTGATGCCCCGAAGTGACCGTTGCCTGTTTTATAAAAACAGGTTTAGTTGGCGCCCACAGCACATCAGCAGCCAGGAACGGCGACGGCAGGTATGACGGGTGGGAGGTCGGCGTGCCCTTTGTAAGGACAACCTTCCACCGAAAGGGATCGCGAACGATCCGCAGAGAGGTCCAGGGTTGTAGCTGGAACAGTCGGAGATCGATGACGAGGCTCCTCTGCGGCAGACTGCAACGATAATGTTGAACTGAAGAGGCGCCTCCTCACACCCTTACGGGGTGAAGAGGAAGGCGATCCTTACGACATATGCGCCCTCTGGGGTCCGTTGGGTCAGCAAGCTGACCATCAGCAGTCCTCCGAAGAGGAGTCTCTGTGAGTGAACTCCCCCAAGGGGGAGAATCACCGGCAGGAGAGACTGTTGGACTTAGTTCCTCCCTTGTAGGTTGAGCAGAGAGAGAAACTAAGCCTTCAGCTACAGCAGGTTGAGAAGTTGCAGAGGTAGGAGATACCGTATTGAATACCTCTGCACCACAACGTCGACGATAGACAGAGGATCAACCTCTGCCAAAGTCGGCGATTGCTTGACAGCGCCACCCAACCGAATGATGTCAAACAAGGCTTCCTTGGAGGGCGAACCTTCGAGCCCCAAGGAAGACCAAAGCTGGAATAAATCAGTTACAATGACATTAACATTTAAATCCTCCCCTTGGGGAAGAGGTGGAGCTGCCTCGTTAGGGGAGGCAACGCCATCTCTCGAACTCCGAGATCGGGAAACAGAACCATGGTCTACGCTACCCCTTGATGGTCTCTCGGAAGAAACCGATCGAGTGGGAGCTTCGGAGGAGGTTTGGGCAAGGGAAGAAGAGTCCTTGGGATTTTCTCCTTTCAAAGAAATCTTCGAAGGAGAAATATCCCGCCTGGACTACTTCCGTCGCCGAGAACACCTCTCCCACTGGGAGGTAGACCACTCCCTACACTTAGTATCACACGGTTGGCCCCTACAGTAAGGACAAAGGGTGTGAGGGTCCGTTTCGACCCCCAACATAAATGTACCACAAGGGTGGTCGGGTAATCCAGGACATTTGTGCATGATCGCAGAGGCCAACTTCACGCTCAAACCTGTAGGAGAGAAAGCAAAAAGACATTAATGGCTGTCAGAGAGGCGAGGGTGAGAGCAGACACGTACGACTGCCACCCGAGCCGAGAGCAAAGCGAGCTCAAGCACAGGGCCTGTGCGTGTGTGTGGGGGGGGGGGAGCAAGCTACCCTCCCTACCCCGCTAACTAGGAGTGGGTTAGTAAACCCTCATTAAAATTCTAATGGCTTGTCATTTCAGCTACGCCGGAAGTAATAACCCCTATTAAATAGCTTGGTTTGTATGTCAGTTACGGAACAACTTTTATTTGCTACCAATCAATTACAATTCTTTTCAAATTAAACATTAAACCTTTGGGCCTTATAGGCATTCTTGTAAGTTCTATGTGATGTGCATGCAGTTAAATAATTGTGCTGACAAGAAATCCTGCATGTCAAGTTGGGATACACATGCTACTGCATCCAAATTCAATGCTAATTTCCTTTTTCTCAATCCCTATCTATTTATTTATACTGCTTGCTCCTCATCATCTGCAAGTATTGTTGTTCCTTCAGTGACTTGTTGTCTTATGTATTTATTTTTTTGCAGACCGTTGCTTGATGTGGATGTTCTGGGTAAAAGGCCTGCTTCGCACACTCGTTGACCACCTTTTGTCCCGTCTGAAATTCATCTAAGAAAAGCTGAATGCCGCCACATGGCCAGGGATGTATGCACCTGAGTTAAAGAAGTGCCTTTTTTTTATTCTTGTCAAGATATGTTGTATAATCTTAGCAAATTTTTGTATTATTAAATTCTAAAGCTGCAACCCTAGTTTGAACAGTACAAGCCCTATGGCATTGGTAGGGAAAACTAAGAATAAATTATATTAAGAGGGAGAGATGAGATGATAATTTTCAATTCCAATAAATACACTGGGTTTTAATATTAAAACAATAGTCTAAAGCATCAGGTAAAAAGGTTACAGATTTCAAAATTAAATAAACGAATGTCTAAAAATCCTTTACGTACATTGGAAGGGCTCTTAAGAAATAGGCTTAACTTAAAAAGTAAAAATCCACAGATACAGTTATTCCTACATGGATACAAACTTCTGAGTCACTTACTTGGGATTACTACAAACCATGTTTTCTACGACCGGCCAATCAAAATTTTGGTAGTTTGCTTTGTGAAGGGTAAAAGCAGCACGTGCTCAAGGAGCAAGCAGAATTGCTCACCGCAGCCACAATGATATTAGTGTTCTTGACTTCGTATTTTTTCTTGATTCATGGTCATTTGAGTGACTATTGAATGGAGAGTTATGAGCGAGTACTTATGTAGAGTGTAGTTGGAAAAGTGCATGGTAGAGTACTGATTAATAGGATTAAGGATAAAACAGAGAATGCAACCTTAGAAGTACAGGGTGGTTTTAGAAGAGGTAGGGGTTGTATGAATCAGATTTTTATAGTTAGGCAGATATGCAAGAAATATTTAGCCAAAGGTAAGGAGGTGTATGTAAAAAAATTGAGTAGTAAAAAATAGAGGGTTGGGCATGAATGTAAAAGAGTTCTGTATGAGAAAGTGATTGTACCAACTGTGATGTATGGATCGGTGTTGTGGGGAATGAAAGTGACGGAGAGACAGAAATTGAATGTGTTTGAGATGAAGTGTCTAAGGAGTATGGCTGGTGTATCTCTCAAGTAGATAGGGTTAGGAACAAAGTAGTGAGGGTGAGAACGGGTGTAAGAAATGAGTTAGCAGCTAGAGTGGATATGAATCTTTTGAGGTGGTTTGGCCATGTTGAGAGAATGGAAAATGGCTGTCTGCTAAAGAAGCTGATGAATGCAAGAGTTGATGGTGAAGTGCAAGAGAAAGGCCAAGGTTGGGGTGGATGGATGGAGTGAATGAAGCTCTGGGTGATAGGAGGATAGATGTGAAAGAGGCAAGAGAGCGTGCTAGAAATAGGAATGAATGGCAAGCGATTATGACAGTTCTAGTAGGCCCTGCTGCTTCCTCCGGTGCCTTGGATGACCGCGGGGGTAGCAGCAGTAGGGGGTTCAGCGTTAATGAAGCTTCATCTGTGGTGGATAACAGGAGAGGGTGGGTTGTGCCACCCTAGCCATATCAGCCAAACTCGGTTGAGTCCCTTGTCAGGCTGGGAGGAACGTAGAGAGGAGAGGTCCCCTTTTTTGTTTCATTTGTTTAATGTCGGCTAACCCCCAAAATTGGGGAAGTGCCTTGGTATATGTATGTATGTACTTGTGTCAATAAACGATTTTGCCCAGGATAGGATGGCGACTAATGTGGCGTTTTTAAACGCCAGGTGGACAGACACGCACTCCCTCTGTGTCCCTCTTGCCTAGACAAGAGATGTAGAAGACAATCTTCATGTAAATACTGTAGAGTGAACTCCCTCCCAATGGGAGATTTTCTTTTTCTTGTCACGGGAAAATTTGAGATTTCCATGTTATAACCCCCCCCCCCCACACACACACACACTGAAGTTAGACAAAAAATAAGCTAGAACCTCCCATTGTTTTTTTTTCCCCTTTCTATCATTCTCGGAAGGATCTCGGAGTTAAGCCGGTCATTTCACCCCCAGTACCAAGGCAGCCTTATTGAAAGATCCCGATTATCAGTCTCCAGCTCATATTAATTAGAATGGACTTCCTCATATGACTAGGGGAATAAATACAGATTTGTCATCTCTACTATGAGGGTGGTCAGACTGCTTTGGCTGTGTCCACCCCCATAAGAGTTGATATTGCCTCCATGCTCAAAGCAGCCTCTCTTTCCAAGCCTAGTAACACTGGGAAGTTGGGTGTAACTATTCCTGCCATATCAAGAATTTCTTTGAAGAATGCAGTTAAGCTAAACATTCAGAATAACAAATCCGGATGATGTGACTGAGCGCACCACCTTATCTCGGCGCATGAATATAATTCATGCGCAACACAGGCTTACAACTCATCCCAGGGTGTTCCCCTGCAAGGATAGATAATTTGCTAGTTGTGTGTGAGAATTTTTCTTTGCAATGCATCAAGGTTGAGCCATCCTCCCTAAGAAGTCACCCTGGTGGCCTAGATTATGGCACTACAGAAATGATAGAAGATCGTCTGCTCAGGGGATTCCCCTTCACGCACCTTGAAAGGTGAAGATTGGAAAGTATCCTTTTTGCCCTATGCCTGAGATGGAACTAAGTCTGCCTTAAGAGTCAACCTGACTTGAGAGGTGTAGACGAAGCAGGGGGTTTTCAGTCGATAAAGCATTTACTTGTAATGTACCGAATCTGGTAAAAGTAAATCATTCAGCTGAACATGTTGGAGTGGAAAAGACTTTTCCCCAAGCCTACCTCCCTTTCCTTATCTTGCTTTAATGTGCTTACGGCTGGAGAAGGGAACGACTTTCCAGGACAACTTAGGCACTCTCGGAATCTCTATGTCGGTTTCAGACGCCTCAAGCTATGAGAATTAGGAACCTCATCCTTCACCTAGGAAACATAACAGTCTTCCTTACAGAAACCTATCACTAAGGAGAATTGGTGTGGCCAAATTCAGTCAAACTCCTGAAATTGTTTATGGCCTAAAACTCTAGAAACAAACTATAGAGACACTAACCCTATTTATCATGCAGGTTTCAGCCTCGGAGAATTCTCTTAGAGCAAACAGGTCCCCAAGGTTACCACCTGTGGACAGAGGACTACAAAGTTCTTGGATGAGGTGGCAGTTCTTCAGGATGGATTCATGGGCAGTAGAAGTACTTCACTCTGGGTATTGTGTCCCATTCATGAGCTGTCACCCTCTAATAACACTGATACCAACAATCCAATCATTTTTTGAAAGGATTCCAGATAGACATATGCAGGAGGAAGAGGTATCCCATCCCAAATGATCAAGAAGGATGCTGTAAAGGAAGTCTTAGACTGGAGACCTGTCATAGACATTTCCTGCTGGAACCAGTTTGTTCTCTAGATGATGTTTAAGATGGGAGATAACTAGTACTCTAATTAAAGCCATCAGAAAGAACAACTTCCTGCTGACCAAAGACCTGAAGGAGGCTTACTTCCACCCCAAGGTCAAGTAAGTATAAGTTTCCTTTTCAGAAAGAGAGTATTCTAAGTTCAAGGTGCACATGCTTCAGCCTGTCCACAGCACCACAATTGTTCACTCAGGTTTCCTCATGGACACACCCCATGGGAATAAGACTTTTAAGGTACCTGGACTAGCTTCTTAAAGCAGAGTGGAATAAGACTTCAGGTACCTAAACTAGCTTCTTATACCAGTCAAGATCAATACTTATTCGTCACGGGTACTCTTACTCAATTTTTGCCACAAGCTAGGGGTACCTGCCTAGTCCCTCAATGCCGAATATGGTACTTTCAAGTGTATTCATCTTCAGACATGATCCAGAGGTTCAGACAGGTGGCAGCTACCTTTTAGGAAAGATTTTGCTCCCAGCTCACTCATGGCAGAAGCTCCTGAGCCATCTTTCCTCCCAAGAGAAACTAGTACCCTTCAGGAGGATGGATCTAAGCTCTTTATAATGGGCACTAAAGAGACAATGGTCGCAGATATCAGATCCCTCACTGGCTCTTTTGAAGATACCCAAGATGTGAAGAGACCTCACATGGTGGTTAAAGGAGAAAAAATTGTTAGCCAGATCTCTTCTGCAGGTTTCAACTCTGGATCTTCATTTTTCAGATGCTTCTTGCCAAGGTGAGGAGCACATCCAAGGAAGGAACATATTGGAGTGTGATCAAGATTTTAAAGTCCCTTAAAATGGCACCTTATGAACCTCTTCAAAAATAAAGCTTAAGCTCAAGGCCTTACCCTCAAGACAGTTCCTTCTAGCTTTAACCTTTTAAAGAGAGTAAGCGAGTCACACGGCCTATCATTGTTTCACACTCCAGAAGTTGGAAAGTTTTATTGCTATCTTTTGTTTCAGATTTTATTACCAAGACTTCAATTAATGATACTGTAGTAGATTAAACTCCTCCATTTCGGTGATCACGAAGGCAACCTAATCCGGACAGTCAGTTACTCTGCCCTATACGATCAGTTCATTGTTTACCTTAAAAGAACTGCTTCCTCATAACCGTCCATCCTTAACTATGTCAGCAAAAGTCTAAACAAGAAGGTATAACTAAAAATACTTTCTGGTTATGTGAAGTCATAATTAAAGGTTATAAATCTTTGGGAGAAGCACCAATGTTGACCCCTCCCAAAACTCATGACATACACTATGTGGTGTTGCCGCAACCTTACCATTCCGAAAGAACCAATCATTATCATAACTTAAGGGCTGGTGTGTGGAAGAGACAAGCCACTTTTACCACCCATTACTTAAAAGACTGTACCTACAGATCACAAGGTGCTTTCTCCTTGGGCCCAGTGTTGGTTGCACAACAAATAGTCTGAGACTTTATCCCTTTGCAGGACAGCTAACATTTTGTCACAATCTTCAGTTATTCTCATCATAGGTGTGTATGAGTTGAATGAATTATTTCTCCATTCTTTTCTGAAGATCCCTTCCTTGGGAGTATCAATATAGAAGACCACTTATGCAGGTAAGAATATCTTTGACCTATTTTTAAGTGTGAACAATAAAAAATTAAAGAAAATATAAGTTCATACATTTTTACAAACTAGTTGTGGCTATGACTTGCTCACCATTTGTTTTGAGGCTAACATCTTGACCTTGCCATTCTAATGAGTCAATTGGAGATTATCCCTATTACTTTTATTATCCTGTGGATAAAGGGTCAAGCAGATTCTCTATCTTCCACTGAGGACTCCTTTCTCATAAGGAAGACTCCCAATTCAAATGTCAATGGTTTATATCTCGAGTAGGAACAAACTACTAGTTTAAAATATAATTTTTGTTTCCTATTTATACATACCCAAGTCATTTAATATGACAAATTAAAGTAATTTGTATTCTTCCTAGCCATACAAACCTTGAGCTCTTTATTAGGGAATGTAGTTTCAGCAAATCTGAAAGACTAGCCACAAGACTTTTAAAAGAGGTATAACCACCCCACTGCTAGTTGGCAGGGTGGTAGAGGTAGTACCAGCTACCCAGCTCAAACACACACACACGTGTTGTCTCATCACTTTTGATTGCTGGCAGGACTTGCAGGGGGACAGGTGACAGTGGGCCAAATTTGTATAAAGAGCTCAAGGTTTGTATCTGGAAAACACATATTACTTCAAATTTGTCATTTGTTCAGACACTAAATACAAACCCTTTCGCTCTTTACAAGCGAAAACTCGCCCCTAAGGTGGGTGGAAGTCCTAATCGACTGACTGGGTTTTGAACCGAGGTTTCTTACTGTGCTATGCACACGAGAAATACCCTGACACTAAGCTAAAACCCTGTGCAATGGCACGCTTTAGTGGCCTGAGCAATCCGTGTGATTGTGAGATACTAGCAATGTGACTAGTCTAGGTAAGAATTCTCAGACGTCGTAGGATTCTTTGAACCAACCATAAATGTTACCTAATCCTACCTCGTCAATGGGGTATGAGGACATAACAAATATATGTGCATATAACAGGTTACACAAGGGGAGTGGTTATACCTGCAGACAGCGGAGGCCAGGTTGCAGCGTACTGTAGGTGCTGTGTCCTGGGAGAGGGGAAGATGAAAGAAAGAAGATACCAGTCACGCTTATCTTTCATCCCAGACTTAATCCCTGGTAACACCTCCCTCCACCGTCTGCTACTTGGCCATCAAGGAGCTTGAGGTGATTAAATCACTTATTGTGTAGCAACTACAGGTTCGATGGAGAGCGTCTCCATCGTAGGCTCATTGGTTACCTCACTAAGGCTCAAGATTAGAAATGGAAGGAATTTGGGTTTTGGCTACCAAGTTTGGTATGAATGAGAGCAAGACCAGCCTCCATTCCCTTGAATGGTTGATGTTGAAGGAAAGGCCATAAAGATCACTGACCCATTTTGCAAATGCTAAAGTGGGTAGTAAGACTGTTTTTAAAGCACGGTCTTTTTCAGAGGCCTATTCTAACGGTTCATGATGTGCACCCTTCAGGGAATGTAACACACTAACCATGTTCCTGGACAGTCTCACTTCAACTGGAGGGCAGGCATGATCGAAACTTTGTATAAGCATAAATATTTCCGCCAAATAAGAAAGATTTACTCTCTTTAGTTTAAAGACTTGGCTCAAGGCTTTGCGATAGCCTTTTATCAGCTGAAATATTACAGAGCTTGTCTTTGTGGAGGTAAAAAGAAAGAAAAAAAAAAAAGTCATGATCAACAGTAAAGTGGCTCTGAGGGGTGAAAAATTTCCCTCACAACACCAACCACAGAGTAATGCCCACTTGGCCTGGTACACAGTTGTTGAGGACTGGCAGAGGTGTCCAGATACAGTCTTTCTTTCGCAGTTTATCGCAAAAAGCCTCTCTCCGAGGAGATTCTGGATAACCTCCACTCGTGAAGTCGAAGGGATGACAATGGATTGTGGAAGATCCAGGGATGGGGTTGGCATAACAGGTCATGAAGAGGAAACAACTCCCTCGGAGTTTCTGCCAGAAGTAGAAGGTTCAGGTACCATTCCATCTGCGGCCATGTCAGCGCTATTAGTGTCGTTTCGAGGTTAGGTGTTGCTCAAACCCGATTAAGAACACTCCTCATCAGGCAGAATGGTGGAAAAGCGTACACATCGAGGCCATCCCACAGGTTCTAGAACTAGTCCTTGAATGCCACTTTTGAAACTGGGAAGCAGTATACTGGCAGTTTGTGGTACAGTGAGGTCGTAAATAGGTCTATGGTTGGAAAACCCCACAAAGTCAGGATCTCCATCACACAAAGACCATTTGGACTCAACTAGGGGTGTCCTCCTGCTCAGTTTATCCGTCATGATGTTCCTTATGCCTGGAATGAAATGGGTTGTAAGGGTGTTTAAGTTGAGCTCTACCCACTCTAGAATTTCAACTGTCATCTCAAACAGCTGCAATGATACCATGCCTCCTTGCTTGCTGATGTAGGCCACTACAGTGGTATTGTCACTCATCAATACCACCAAGTCACCTAAGAGAAGAGGGTAAAAATACTTTAGTGCTAGATGTGGTGTCTTCAGCTCTAGGACATTTAAATGTTCCTGTTTCTCTGTCTTGGACCAGAGTCCCAAGACTAGATGTTGACCAACATGAGTTCCCCCACCCTTCCTTGGATGTGTCTGTGAATAGTAAGAAATACGGGGGGAGACGACAGAAGGGATCCTCCTAGGATGTTAAACCTGTCTAACCACCACTGGAAATCCTTTAAGGATTCTTCTCCCACCAGAACAAGTGAGAGCGGATGGTCCAGGTGTTGGAACCAATACCTCTTCAGCTCCATTGTAAGGACCGGAGGTAAAAGGGACCAGACGTTCCAACGATGCTAAATGGCAAAGCAGGCTCTGCCACCGACACGAACTGGCAAGTGGGGCAGATGCAGGAAGACAGTGCCACATCTCTGAGGCAGGGTATTTTTTCCTGGGCCGGATGCACTTTCCTTAAGTTTGTGTTGATGTTATGCCTTTATAAGTCAAGTCTTCTCATGGGTGTCAGTACAGGCTTCTTTTGGTTTACCATGCTCCCTAGATCTCGGCAACACAAAAGAAAACTGTCTCGGTAGAGGAGAAGCATCTCCACTGACTTGGCCAGGATTAGCCAATCATCTAGATATCGGAGTAGCTGAATATCTTTGGCATGCGTCTACTCTGAAACTAGGGTGAAAACTCCCAAGAAGACTTAAGCAGTCGATAGACCGAAGTAAAGTACTGTACCCTGAATGGAAATGCTGTACAGTGATACAGTGAACCCTCGTTTATCGCGGTAGATAGGTTCCAGACCCGGCCGCGATAGGTGAAAATCCGCGAAGTAGTGACATCATATTTACCTATTTATTTAACATGTATATTCAGACTTTTAAAACCTTCCCTTGTACGTAGTACTGTTAACAAACCACCCTTTAATGTACAGAACACTTAGCCTAATGCATGTACTACAGTGCCCAAAACTAAAACAAGCACAAATATTAAAGGCGATTTTATATCATTGTGGAGGATTTATTTTTGTTTTATTTAAATTTTTTCTTTTGCCAAATCCACAGAGAGAGAGAGAGAGAGAGAGAGAGAGAGAGAGAGAGAGAGAGAGAGAGAGAGAGAGAGAGAGAGAGAGAGAGAGAGAGAGAGAGAGAGAGAGAGAGAGAGAAAATATATTTCATTTGCTTTAGTTAGATCGCGCGAGAGTGTGTTTGTGTGTCCGCGGTGCGCGCCGAAGAGCAAGTGGTAGTTAGAGAATGATTGTTTGTGGTGAGAAAGACTGTTGGTACAAATGAGGTTGTTTGTTTACATTTTTTAGTTAGGTTACGACAGTGGTGAATGTTTCGGAGCGAATGCTTTTTTTATTTGACTGCAGCTTAAGGCAGTTGTGTGAGAGCTGGATTCTATTTATATTTTTCTGACCAGCGTGGAAGTGTTGATTGATTTAAAAAGTAAGTACAGTTTTGTTTATCTTTGCTTGTCGTGTTTGTGAGTGATAGGAACAATTTATTATTTATCTTTGATTATAGTGCGATAGTTAAGTTGGTTAGGAGTGTTCTTAAGTGTTTTTCTTTTTTATTTTGGCAGGCCGTGATTCCTCCTTTGGAGAGCTTATATTTTGAATATTGATTGACGACCTGGCTTATGATAAGGAACTGGATACGACTGTTCAGATTTAATTAAATGTTGATGACCCGGACCGAATGAATTTTGATTGCGGTTATTGATGATGATGATAAGGATGTTGACGATGATGATTACGACCCCGATTAGGGAGGCAGTTATGGCACATTGGCCCTTGCTGTAGTTTTACCCACAGAGTTGTGGTAGTTGCCATAAAGACAGTTGGCAGTGTGTGGACGACTGTATTGGTGTCCCTAAAATATATACAGTATATAAGGGATTTTGACGAAGGAAAAATCTATTTCTGGGGAGAGACCTGTGACGCCTGGTGAAAAGTCCTTCTTTGTACTTTTTCTGATATTTTTTCCAAATATACCAGAGAAAATTAAAAGCATGGAATGCAGAGGTTACAACCCTCGCGCGAGCACCTTGTTGGTGTCGTGTATACATCAGGGGCGTGTGAAAACCACTATTCACAGGCTGTCTTCCATTTAGATAATTCCTTCATCAAAGGGAAGGGCCGTAACAGAGGCCCTAGAGTATACAGTTGGGTTACCCTACCGACACCTACCACTCGCGCTCACCAGGTCATCCTTCTGCAAGAACATATGGCTTGGCAAGGAAAGGGTGGGTCCGTACAAAAATAACCGGGAAGGGTTTCACCGGGCGTCACAGGTCTCTCCCCAGAAATAGATTTTTCCTTTGTCAAAATCCCTTTTCTGGGTCGACCTGTGACGGCCGGTGAAAATGTACCAGAGAATGCCTTCCAAGCCGAATAAATTAATAACATAATGAGGAGAATACAATCACCATGTACGACAATAATATGAAATAATAAAGTAATCGTCCAATTACCAACCAGCCAAATGACATAGGTAACGTAAGGTTAAATAATAATGACGACAAGGAACCAACTGAGTGTCGAATCGCAAAAGGCATCAAACCTTACATGTCTAAGTATATCTAAACATTAAAGGAACGGTAACTACAATAACAGTTGAACCATAGGAATTAAACATGGCAAATATCATAGGGCTAACGAACTACCAAGGAGAGCGGCGACGTGGTGTGAGTGGCGGGTAGGAGGGAGAAGAGAAGAGATGGAAGAAAGGAAGAAGAGGAGATTAATGGGGAGGGATAAGGCTCCCCTCTGCCATCGTCGGGTATTTAAGGGCCTGTAAGATCTTTAGATATTGGCGTTTGACAACCATAGGGGATTTCCAACCCGTATATTTTTTAAAATCATCAAAGTCCCTGTTATGGAAGTCATTGTTGGAGGCATCTACTGTCCGTATATCATGAGCCTGGGGAAATGATTCCGGATTAGTATGTTTAATGAAGTAGAGGATTTGTTGCCTGAAACCGTGAATGGAAATAGTACCTCCTTGTTCCCTGATAACCAAGGGGCCAGACGAGCAGGTGGCAGTTCTAGCTAAAAAGGGCCTTGAGAGTGTGACTGTACACAGAGAAAAATCCTGGGGATGAAGAATAACCTTCCGAGGGGAGCACCTATTTTGCGGATCCTCATTTTTTAGCTAGGAAAGCTTTGTCTGGAAAAGGAGTACTTCGGCTGAAGGGAGGAAATCTATGTTTTCCGGGTTTCGTGAGAGAGCTGCTAGTTCTGATGTTCCATCACCTGAGGCCATAGCCGTTAGAAATAAAGTCTTCCTAAGAAGAGTGATATAAGAGCAGGATTCATTGTCCGTGTCCATCGCAAGTTTGAGAACACCGTTCAGAGACCAAGAGTCCTTTTGTGGCCGAACTGAAGGTCGAAGCCTAGCACATGTTTTTGGGATTGATGAGAAATAGGAATCAGCTAGGTTAATGTTGAACCCAACAAGGAAGATCTTCTTCAAAGCTGACTTGATGGTGGTTAAAGTGCTAACTGTTAGGCCTTTGTCAAATAGGAACCTCAAGAAAGAGATGGCTAAATGCGGGGACATACGAGTATGGTCTGCACTCTTAGGGGACCTGCTAGTTGTTAACGGCCGGATCATATTGGCGAATTGTCGAGTCCCTTTTGTCCCATTCGATGAAGAGATCGTTTTCCGGTTCAATGTTCGCGTCTCTACGAGCTGCCAACTTCCTGTAGTCCACAAAGTTAGAGTTTTGGCTATCCTTGAGTAATCTGACACAGTGAGTTTGGATTACTCGGGTCAGTTTGAGGAACGGGATCCGGATGGGACTGAGTTTCAACTCGAGGAGGAGAGGAAACCAACTGTTCTTGGCCAGTGAGGTGGTACTAAAGCCACTGCGCCCCGGAAGGAGCGTAGTTTGTGTAAAAGTTTTTAGAAGATTCCCTGGGGGAGATAGGGAAATCTTCTTCTAATGGTTCCAATCCCGGGTTAATGCGTCCATGGCATAAGCCCGAGGGTCCAGGGTTGGGGTCACATAACAAGGAAGTTTGTGATTCATCTGAGTTGCGAATAGATCTACCTGGAGGCCTGGAATGAGCCTGAGTATCCACCGGAATGAAATTATGTCTAGAGACCATTCTGACTCCAATGGATCCGTCCTGGATAGTGAGTCCGCTCTCACATTCTGGCCTCCCGATAGGTGAGGTGCTGATAGGAACCAGTTCTTTTCTGTTGCCCAGGCGAAGATAGTGACCAGGATCTGATTCAGGTTGGGTGACTTGGATCCTCCCCTGTTGTCGTAGTGTACTGCGTCTGTGCTGTCTGACACTACTCTGATGTGGGTCGACCTCGGAGGAGTCTCTCTCTTCAGGGTCAAGAACACTGCCATGGCTTTGAGAACAATGATATGGGACTGTTTCATGGCGAGTGACCAAGAACCTGAAACATCTGATGTTCGGAGTAATCCCCCCCATCCACTTAGAGACGCGGCTGTATGGAATGTCACTTGTGGAGGTGGGAATTGTAGAGGAACCGATTTGGAGAGGTCCTTCGGTTCGGACCATGGGCGTAGTCTCATTTTCAAGACAGAGGGGATCTTCGAGACCTTGTCTCTTATAGGTACTGTAGCTCTCTTTCTCCAAACTCGATTGATGTCTTTGAGTTTGGCTTTTATTAGGAGATCTGTTACTGAAGTGAATTGGAAAAGGCCGAGGATACTTTCTAAGGCTCTTTGGACACCTGTTTGTGTTTGAGAAAATTTTTGATCTTGGAAACTATTCCTCTTACCTTTTGGAAGGGAGAGACAACGTGTGCTTCGAAAGGTCCCACTGAATGGCTAACCATTCTAAGAGGCCTGATGGTTGCAAGCGAGATTTTTTTGGAGATTGACCCGAAATCACAGGTTGTCGAGAAATCGAAGTAATTCCTTCGTAGCTCTGTTGCCTTCTATGGCCGGCCGGGCCCAAATGAGCCAACCGGCCAGATAAGCAATGATCTGTATCTCTTGGTTCCTGAGTTGTTCTAACACTCTCTCTCCCAGTTTCGTGAATATCCTGGGATCAATGTCGAGGCCAAAGGACATGTCTTGAACACAAAGGCTTTCCTGCTTAGGCGGAAACCCAGATAAGAAGAGAAGTTTCGAGCTATAGGCGCAAGATAATAGTCGTCGGTAAGATCGACAGAGGTGGTGACGGTCCCACGGGGAAGTAAGGTCCGTACCTGAGAGATAGTCAACATCCGGAACTTGTCGCAAAGAATGTAAGAGTTTAGCTTGACAAGTCCAGGTCCACTCTCAATGCCGACAAGCCTTTCTTCGGAATTGTGAACAGGCGGCTTTGGAACTTCAGTGATCGATCCCGTTTGATTGCTTTCTTCTTGAGTAACCCTGTGGTGTACTCTTTCAGGACGGGAGTGGATTTCTGGGAGAAGGTCACTGGTGGAGGAGGAGGACCTTGTGGCCATTTTCACCTCAAACCTTGAGAGATTATGCTATGAGCCCACAGACCGAAGGTCCAATGGTCTCGAAAGTGGTAAAGTCTACCCCCTACCGGGACCACCGCATTGTGAGGGAGTGAATCTAGGTACAGTGAACCCTCGTTTATCGCGGTAGATAGGTTCCAGACCCGACCGCGATAGGTGAAATTCCGCGAAGTAGTGACATCATATTTACCTATTTATTTAACATGTATATTCGGACTTTTAAAACCTTCTCTTGTACGTAGTACTGTTAACAAACCACCCTTTAATGTACAGAACACTTAATGCATGTACTACAGCACCCTAAACTAAAACAGGCACAAATATTAAAGGCGATTTTATATCATGCGTTTCCTAAACACCTAAAAAGCACGATAAAAAATGGCAACCAATGTTTTCTTTACGTTCATCTCTGATCATAATGAAGAAACAAACTCATTTAGTGTACACATATATGTATAGGTTAGTTTTTGAATCGATTATATTGATTATACAGTATGTTGATTTTTTTATTACCAATGTTTTAGTTTACGTATTTTTCTTAGGACTTCCAAATGAAATGTTTTTCTTTATGACGCCGCCTGAAACGACGGCGTCATAAAGTACTGTACGCTCAGTAAACAACCACGCTCAGAACAAACAAGGCATTTAACGCGCATGATGATAGTGATAAATAATGATACAGTACAGTATTTACAGTAAAGCATTTACAAAATATGTTACCTTACAAATATAATTTACCGTATCTATATAAAATCATACAGTACTGTACAGCACATACAGTATTGTACGTAGCAAAGCAGGAAAACAATTTACGAGAGAGAGAGAGAGAGAGAGAGAGAGAGAGAGAGAGAGAGAGAGAGAGAGAGAGAGAGAGAGAGAGATTGTTTTACGTACGTACAGTAAATGTAAATTTTAAACATAAAAAATCAATTTACGAGAGAGAGAGAGAGAGAGAGAGAGAGAGAGAGAGAGAGAGAGATTGTTTTACGTACGTAAATGTAAATTTTAAACAAAAAAAATATGATAGGTTACAACATGTAGACTTTTAAAACCTTCCCTTTAACTTCATGCATACAGTACGTACAGTACTAAACTATAAAACAGGCACAAATACAGTTTTAGAATGTAAGAATATTAAAGTAAAAAATAAAGATTGTTACTGTACTCACCACGAAAGAAGTTCAAGAAAAACTTGAATGATGATGGCGATGAATTTGCTGCACAGTAGAAATGATAATGATGAAGCTGATGATGAGTTCTACTGTGCAGCCAGGTAGTATTTTACGTCTCTTCAGACGGAGGTGTCTTTTCCTGGGACACCTCTTCAACTTCTTCCTGGGAAACTTCTTCAATTTCTTCCGAAGGCGTACTAGCAGGAGGAACTGGCTCTTTTTTGCGAGGCTGGAAGAACATTGTGATCGGAAGTTGTTGCCGCTGCTTCTTTTTTCGATCTAAGAGCATTTTGTAGGGAGTCATTATGTCATCAACCTTGTTGCAGAATTGCATCGAGCGAACCATATCCTCGTCCCACTCTTGCAACATTTCTTTCAACTCCTTCGCATGGTTGCAGGCCTTGGCAAGCCGTTCTAATGTTAAGCCCGTTTCTTCAACATTTTCTTGGGTCTCTTCCTGGGTTTCACTCTCTTCTTCGCTTGCCGATTTCGTCAGGTCTTCGAGGTCTGCGTCAGTTAGGGGCTGGGAATGGCAGTCCAACAACTCGTCGACGTCTTCAGTCGTCATGTCGCCAAACCCGTCACCTCCAATTATGGCAGCCAACTGCACAGATTTGCGTACTGCAGAGTGTTGGATTTCAGCAGGTGTAAATCCCTCGTCGTCGTAAACAATATGGGGCCACAACTTCTTCCAGCTCGCATTCACAGTTGCAGGTTTCATCTCTTGAAGTGCCTTCTGAATATTCTGCAGGCACGTGGCTATGGTGTACTGCCGCCAGTATGCCTTCAAGTTAAAATCTTCATCCTCATCATCTTGGGCAGCATCCACACACGCAACGAGGTCCGCCAAGGTGTTCTTCGTGTAGAGGGCCTTGAACGCCCTGATAACCCCCTGGTCCATCGGTTGAATTAATGACGTGGTGTTGGGTGGCAGGAACTCAACCTGAATGCCCACATGCGACAGGTCAGTTGCGTGTCCACCAGCGTTATCCATAAGGAGAAGGATCTTGCATGGTAAGCCCTTCTCTAAGAGATATTTGCTGACTTGCGGGATAAAACACTGATGGAACCAGTTGGAGGTCAGCATCTTCGTAATCCATGCTTTTTGATTATGCATCCAGTACACGGGAAGGAGATTCTTATTTTTATTTTTCAAAGCGCGAGGATTTTTCGACTTATAAATAAGCCCCGGCTTTAGCAAAAATCCAGCAGCATTGCCACACATCACGAGGGTAACGCGATCCTTGAATGCTTTAAAGCCAGAGGCTTTGGCTTCCTCTTTGAACAGGAAAGTTCGCGACGGTATTCTCTTCCAAAACAAGCCGGTCTCATCCATATTAAACACTTGTTCCGGCTTGTATCCACCTTCGGCGATAATATTCTTGAACGTCTGGTTCACGTAAGTTTCAGCAGCGGCAGTGTCAGCCGAAGCAGCCTCCCCATGCAGGGAAACGCTTTTCAGGGCGAAGCGTTTCTGAAACTTCGCGAACCATCCTTTGCTGGCGGAAAAACGTTTCTGAGGCTGGGAATCAGTGGATGTCCCTGGTTGAGGATCATCTGCATCATCATCATCTTCAGCATGGTTGCCGTCGTCGTCTTTAGGTTCCTTTGCAGCAAAATTCTCATACAAGCTCAAAGCCTTTGTTTGGATGGTTTTCGTATCCAAGGCTATGTTCTTCTTCCGGCAGTCGGCAATCCACACCGCTAAAGCACCTTCCATGCGTACGATCGTTTTATTACGCGTTGTAACGACTCGCTTCGCTGATCTGTTAAAGGTGATTGCAGCCGTCTTTCTAATGTTCGCCTCGTCCTTCTTGATATAGCGAACAGTAGATTCGTTGATGCCAAAATGGCGCCCAGCGGACGCGTAACTTCTACCATCTTTTAACATATCGAGAAGCGTAACCTTCTCAGCTATCGTCATCATCCTTCGGTGGCGTTTAGGCTCACTACCAGCCTTAGTAGAAGCAGAACGCTTGGGAGGCATTGTACAGTAGGATTTAACAGAAAGTTCAACTTAAAAAGGTCGCACACAGCACAGATTCACAAACTTAAGAACGTCTACTCAGCGATACGCGGGAACAGAGAGTGGACGACCCGGGCCCGCAAGAACCTAGATGCTGCGGGTTGGAGATGATGGCAAAACACCAATCACAGGCTAGATAACAAAACTTGAGTTCTGATTCGTCATCTATCAGCGCTTGAACCAATCACAACCCGTCTTACAGTATATGATGCGTAGGTTACCAACTCATACAAGATACCCCGCGCATACCGTACGTACGTATTAATAATAATAATAATAAATAATGATAATAATACAGTACAGTACTGTAATAATAATAATAATAATAATGATAATAATAATAACAATCATAATTTTATTAACAACAACAACAATAATAATAACAATATTTAATAGCTTTACGTATGCTACAGTGTTTTATTCTTTTGTTGTACTGTAGGATGTGTGTGTGTGTCTCTCTCTCTCTCTCTCTCTCTCTCTCTCTCTCTCTCTCTCTCTCTCTCTCTCTCGTACGCTTATTCGAAATATGATTTTTGCAACAAAGAATATTATTGGATGCAGTACTGTACTACGTATGTATACATACAAAAGATTCATGGAAAAGAAGCACATCCATTACATTTGTAGTACTGTACGTACAGTAGTAGCCATCAGCAGCCTTACACCATTCTAATATTGTATGACTGCATCTGATTTGCGTTTCATGTTCGATTTAATTTTACTACGTACTGTATACAGTACTGAATTATCGTATGATAATACAGTACAGTAATACAGTAATAATAATAATAATAATGATAATAATAATAACAATAATAATTTCATTAACAACAACAATAATAATAATACAGCTTTACGTACGCTATTTTACGCTTTTGTTGTACTGCAGGATGTGTGTGTGTGTCTCTCTCTCTCTCTCTCGTACGCTTATTCGAAATGTGATTTTTGCAATAAAGAATATTATTGGATGCAGTACTACGTATGTATGCATACAAAAGATTCATGGAAAAGAAGCACATCCATTACATTTGTAGTACAGTAGTAGCCATCAGCAGCCTTACACCATTCTAATATGGTATAACTGCATCTGATTTGCGTTTCATGTTCGATTTAATTTTACTACGTACTGTATACAGTACTGTACTGTATTATCGTATGATCACATTCTCTTTTCGTGTTTTATTTCTTTCTGTGCTGAATTATATATCATATGTAATGCAATGAACAATCAGTAAGAGCAGACATTACTAATTACAGTATTAATGGAATTACAGGTAACAAAATATCGTATTTGGTTGTCTTCAGATTTCGCGGTATTTTCGAATTTTCCGGAGAATCCGCGATATGTATATATATATATATATATATATGGGTTATGGAAAAAACCCGCGAAGTGGTGAATCCGCGATTGTCGAACCGCGAAGTAGCGAGGGTTCACTGTACTTTCCTTCTCCGAGCCCCCTTTTTCCTAGGTCCGTCTCGATGGCGAGACTGTCTTCTACTCCTGTAGCTTCCTCTCTGGTGTCCACGAAAGGAGCCTGAGGGTTCGGATCTAGGGCTGTATGCAGGTAAAACATCCCAACGGGGTTGGGCTGTGTACCTGGGGAATCAGTGAGGTAGACCACCTGATGAGGGGGATTCGGATGCATAGACGTCGAATCAGAGGAAGGCTGTGATGACGAGTGGGTAACCGACTATCGATTCCTGTCTGATAGAGGCCTCAGACAGAACGTATTTCCCACAACTAACCCGATCAGACCATCAAACGTGTAGGTCGAATTGGAAGGGCAGATCTTGAAATTATCGTACCCCCCAGACTGACAACATCCTGGTCCAGACAGATCGGGCCTGCCCTTTAGGAAATAATATTGTTACCTTCGGTACCTTGTCTAACCTAACCAAGGCAATCTCTTTCAATCGAATGAATCCGTTGAATGGGAATTCTAGTACCTGGGAGTAAAATCTAGGTCCCCCAGAGGGAGGACGTCTATGCCATCCAGATTTATGGTACCATCTATATATGGAACATGTAAGGCAAATCTCTATGCGTTGTTTTTATCGAAGGAGGTTACTTCGATATGCCTGGGGCTGTAGGGGGAGACACCCGAGTTCCTGAACGGATCCGACTCACCACCATACCTTTGAGCTCCGTCATAGCCCCTTGGTTTTCCCTAGAATGTGTTGCTTTTAGCAGTCACGGTTTATGCAGGGTAACATGAACATGAGGATCCATTAAGGGTCCTAGCTCGGTGACGTAGGTAATTGCAAAGCTGAAGGCTCAAAACTCATCCCCACCTACCTGCCCGTCCATGGGGTCGTTGTCCAACCTTAGAGAGGACACTCTGAGGAGATAGGGACCTCTAAATGGAGCATTTCTTCCCAACCTTGATACCCAAGGGCGGAGAGCCTCTCTTGCAGGCCAGAGAGATTTATCATCATCCTGACGGGAACCATGTAGGCGAACCTTCTGTAACAGAAAGGGGACATAAGTCTGGATGTTCCTTGAACTTTGGTTAGTGATCCTATTCACAGGCTGGGATCAGCTGTATAACTCATAAAAATCAATTTTAAAGAAAAGTCATTTAATGTACTATCTTTTGGGGTATAGTTCAACACTTGTATTCATGAAATGTGACACTGTTGGCGCATTCGCCACAGGTTGGCCACCCCTGACTCATCATCATCCTGACGGGAACCATGTAGGCGAACCTTCTGTAACAGAAAGGGGACATAAGTCTGGATGTTCCTTGAACTTTGGTTAGTGATCCTATTCACAGGCTGGGATCAGCTGTATAACTCATAAAAATCAATTTTAAAGAAAAGTCATTTAATGTACTATCTTTTGGGGTATAGTTCAACACTTGTATTCATGAAATGTGACACTGTTGGCGCATTCGCCACAGGTTGGCCACCCCTGACTCAGACGTTCAGAACCGGGTCTAACATTATTTACTGGATATTAGTATTCTATTGATTCATCTGTTCACTGACCAGAGTCTCAAGGAACAGTAGATAGCCTCTCATGGCATGGTTGGTCTTGACCCGGCCCTTCATTAGAAGGGGCCAACGTTCGGTTCCCAGTACTGAGTGGAAACATTTCTATTTGAACACTATGTTGTATGGATATTTATCCATATTTAGGCATAGTTAGAATTGAATATGCATAAATATAGGCATAATTAATTTATTTCCATTTGAACACGATGTTGTATGGATATTTATCCATATTTATACATAGTTAGAATTGAATATGCATAAATATAGGCATAATTAATTTATTCCTATTTGAACACGATGTTGTATGGATATTTATCCATATTTATACATAGTTAGAATTAAATATATGCATAAATATAGGCATAGTTATGTTCATATATTTTTATTAGGACTTTCAAGAATAGCTAATGAATATTACCAACGCAAATTCAAAGTGTCATTAAAGTAAGTACAGTTTACTTTGTATTCATGTTAAATCCTTTCCTTTACAGCTAAAACAAAAGATTGGCCACCCGTGGTCTGAGTGATCTCTGTCTGTACCGGAGCTCCGGTAACAATCTCCGGTACAAACAAAGGTCCGTCATAGTGACAACGTGAACACCAGAGGAAATCTAATATTAACCTCAATGCTGATCGCCTGTACAATATCCGGTTAAGACGGAGATTCGATGAAAAGGATCGTAATAACGATATTGTGATTATTCATGAAAAAGGGTTCATACCCTGATTCTGATCGTCTGATTGATCTCTGTTTGTACCGGAGAACCAGTGACAAAGGTCCGTCATCGTGAAAACGTGATCCTCAGCGGTACGATAACATTCTCTAATACTGAATGTCTGTGTTATCTCCAGTGTAGCCGGAGATTCGATGAAAAAGGGACCGTAATAATGAAACTGTGAAATCTTCATCGGTATCACATTGTTAACTCCGGTTCTGGACGTCTGCTTGATCTCTGTTTGTACCGGAGATCCGGTAGCAAAGGCCCGTCACCGTGATATCGTGACCGTCCCCGGTACGATAACATTAACCTCAATGAATGTTTGTGTTATCTCCAGCGAAGCCGGAGATTCGATGAAAAAAGTTCTGGACGTCTGCTTGATCTCTGTTTGTACCGGAGATCCGGTAGCAAAGGCCCGTCATCGTAATATCGTGACCGTCTCCTGTACGATAACATTAACCTCAATGAATGTGTTATCTCCAGTGAAGCCGGAGATACGATGAAAAAGGGGGCCGTAACGGTGTAATTATGATCAAACATGACAAAGGTTCGTGTGTAAAAGGCTTCAGCCGGAGTCCGAGTGCCGGATTTCACCGTTGCACTCCAAAAATCTGCTCCGGTACGATAACTAGTTCTCACCCAATGAGTATCCATATAGCGGAGCATAACTCAAGGCGGAGCTAAGCATAACTCAAGGCGGAGCTAAGGGTGTCGGTATAAAACTACCCCAATTAATGACTCATACACTAACGTACCTATTAATAGTGTTAGCTATATTAACAGTAACCACATCAATAAAAACGTTTATAATATTAAACGTACTATCATCAACTCTGATACTAAGAGGAGGCCTGAATAACTCGTGATCGTATAAAAACGGAGAATGGGAAATTCACCTCTCTTACTCGAGCTAACAAAGAAAACGAGAGAAGGGATAACTCATATCTGTAGAACAGGGAACGAGCACACTCTGTTTTCGCTCTCAAGGTTACATAATAAAAAACTAACATCACACAATAAAATAAGAAAATTAATAAAATTGATTGCTTTTCTTAGTAATAACCAAGAACGAAGAATAACGACAACGTAACAAATAAACAAGGATATACAGTAGTCTAAATCGAAGCCTCTGAGGCGAGTACAAACCAACAGACTAAATCGCTAAACTTTAATTCGCTATACTTTAAACCGCTATTCTTTAAATCGCTATTCTTCGTAGGTCCAAATTGGACTTGCAAGCAAATAAATACCATAGTAAAAACTAAAAAAAAATTAATGATAACACAAAAAGGCCATAAAACCTAAGTGATATAACCTAGATGACAGAGTACCAGATGGGCAAAAATAACTAGAATATTTACCGAAGCGAACATAACCCAAAATGGCTGCCGATACCTCGGCAGGACAATCGCTTCCAAAACTAAAAACCACCATATTGGAAACAGAACAAATGCCCGGTACTGTCAAAAGCTGCCAAAACTATGGTACTTAACATTGGTAAGGGTAAAGTAGCAACGTCAGTCATGTTGAAATAACGAGAAACTCTTCGAAAAAAACACTGTGCCCGAAAAACTCAACTTGTTTGCAAGTCCAATATCAGAAGGATGACCTGGTGAGCGCGAGTGGTAGGTGTCGGTAGGGTAACCCAACTGTATTCTCTAGGGTCTGTCACGGCCCTCCCCCTTTGATGAAGGGATTATCTAAATGGAAGACTGCCTGTGAATAGTGTTTTACAAACGCCCTTGTTAGATATACGACACCAACATGGTGCTCGCGCGAGGGTTGTAACCTCTGCATTCCATGCTTTTAATTTTCTCTGGTATATTTGGAAGATTTATATCAGAAAAAGTACAAAGAAGGACTTTTCACCGGCCGTCACAAGTCGACCCAGAAAAACATATTTGGTTGTGGTGCATCTTAGTTTTAAGTTTTGATATTTTTTCTCCGGGTTTATGTGAATGCGGTATTTGTTATTTATTTCGTATGTTAAGTTTTTTGGTGTTGTCTGTATATCTTTAGTTTCAAGTATAATAATAATTTTGATTGCGTTTACTTTTAAGAATATAGAGTTAAAGTTATGTTTTGTTTTCATTTTCCTTCGGTCCAAGAGTCCAGTTGATAACGTAAGGGGAAAGTTTGTGCAGAGGAGACATTTGTCAGTTAGTGTGATCAAGGGTGTGCGGGTTGTTTTGCAACATCCCGCCACATTATTTTGGCGCCAGAACAGGGACAGCCGAGGTGGGATTGAAGCTAGACTTGGACAAAGGACTGCATT
The DNA here is from genome assembly GCF_036898095.1 of Palaemon carinicauda. NCBI lineage: Eukaryota > Metazoa > Arthropoda > Malacostraca > Decapoda > Palaemonidae > Palaemon > Palaemon carinicauda. The sequence goes on from NC_090751.1 coordinate 88,402,898, forward strand.
TGGATATGAAATTAGATTAAGGTTGATGAAAATGGAAGAGCAGAACAAGTTACTGAAGGAGGAATTGCGGCTGAGTAAGGAGCGTGAGGAGAAATTGTTGCAAGAAAATAAGTGGTTAAGGTGTGAGAATGAGGAGATGCATAGGAAACGGAGGGAAATTCAGGGAACTGTAGAGAGAGTGGAAGAGGGTGTTGAGATGAGGATGCGAGAGAATGAAGAACGGACGGAGAAACGAATGGAAGATATGATGGGGCAAGTAATGGGAATGATGAAAACTATAATGGGTGAAGGTGCAGTCGGAGGAGTGTCCTCAGTTTCGGGTAATGGGTTGATAGTGGATGAGAAGGCTAAGGTTAGTGATAATGGGAAAGGAAGTGATAGTGATAGTAATATTAATAGTGATAGTGAGATTGAAGATAAGGGAATTAGGCATAGTAAGGATGAACAAAAATGTAATAGGAAGAATAAGAAAGGTAAAAGTGATGTAAAGAAAGAGAAGAAAAAGTGTCAGGATGATAGCAAGGATGATCGTGAATGGGTGAAAGTGGTAAGTAAGAAAAGGGTAAGAAGGGAATGGTTAAGGATAGGAATTTAAGTGTGGAAGTGGATTCATTATATTCAAATGAGGAAGAAGGTAACAAGGGAGTAGACAGTGATGATAGCAGTGAGAATGAACGTGATGTGTGTAAGACTGTGTTTATGAGAGAGGTACCTCGGTGTGAAAGGTTCAATGAGCATAGCAGTAGGGATGCATATGATTTTTTCAAGGAGCATGAGAGGTATTGTCAGGATAAGTATGGTGATAGTAAAAGAGTTTGGGCTAGGGAGTTAGGAGAATATTTGACTGGGTATTTGTTGACGATGTATGGAGTGATAATGAGTGTACGGGACGTTGATTATGAAAGTGTGAAAAAGAGAATAATTGAGGTGGTAAAACGTATGAAAGGGAGTGTTAAGTATAAGCGTAAGAATGATTTTGATGAAGCACGGATGAATGCAGGAGAAGCGATATCAATGTATGTATGTAGGTTGGAAACTTTAGCTAGGAAGAAGTATGGGGATGAAGGTATAAATGAGAATAAGGAGGTAATGAAGAAGTTTTTTGGCTACTGTACCCGAGAATGTGGCTGAGTTTGTTAATTTGAAACGGAAGGAGAAAATGAGGTGGACGAAGGAGATATACTAGAGATAGTTGAGGATTATGAGTTAGATAGGTGCATGAAAGAAAGTAAATCTGTGAGTGTAAGAACTGGAATGGAAGAAAGTGTAATAGAATTTGGTAGTTATAAGGACGCAATTTTGAGAGGACCAATGAGGGTAGCCGATAATGTAGTAGATAGGAGTGTTAGGGCAAGTAATGTGGGAATACCTGTAAGGACAAATGAAGGATTTAGGCAGGGTAATTGGCGCAATAGGGATAGGAGTGAGAGTGCACATCGAGGTATGTCAGATAGCCGTGTCCGTGATGAAAAGTGTTATAGGTGTGGGAAAGTAGGACATAAGAAGAATGAATGTAGATGGGCTCTAGGTTGCTTGTTTTGGATGTGGTGAGGTAGGGCATAGAATTATCGAGTGTAAGAAAGAGAAAGGGGTAAAATGTTATCGGTGTGGTATGACTGGGCATGTAGCGAGTGGATGTCGTAGTAATCGTATGAATGTGATTTGTGGTAATTGTGGTAAGGATGGTCATTATGCTAGAATGTGCAAGGAACCGCGGGGTAAGTGTACCGAATGTGGTGTAGATGGGCATGTAGCTAGGGTATGTAGGAAGAAGGGAGTAAATCAGCCAGGATGTTCGGGAAACTAGAGTGTAAGAGGGTTCAGCTGGGTGAGTCCTCCTGTGAGTGTGGAAGAAATAGGATTAATGTTTGTGAGCATGGGATGAATAATTGGTTGGAAATGAGCAAGTATGAATCTAGTATGCATGAGAAGTTAGGGCTGGAAAATACACAATTAGTGTTAGTTGAATATAGGAAAAAGAGGCGTTTGAAAGTTTTAAGTGAGGAGAAAGTGCAAGGGAAATTTGTAGGTATAGGTAAGAATAGAAATAAGTATGACAAGGGTGTAAATGTGCAAGTGTGTATGGAAGATAAATGTGTTAATACAGATGAATCAGGGCTGAGTATGAATGATACCTATAGTGTGTGGCTTTTCCTTAGGTAATGTAAAAGAAAGGATGACGAATGCGAGAGTGAGAGATAGGAGAATGATTAGTAGCATGAATGAATCTTTTACTAAAGTTGAGAATGTTTTTGATGAAATGGATGAACTGTTTACAGAAATGAGTGTAATTATAGGGCCAGATGAGAACGAGGTAGATATGATTGTACATGATATATTAGATGATAGGGATTTAGATAGGAATAGTGTTAATGTAGCGAATGATTGTGATAAGGAAGAAGTGAATGAGAGAGTATATGGAGGCCCAGTTACTCGGAGTAAAGGTCCCGTTCCCGACTGCGACTGGGTTATGAAAAAAAATAATGTAAGTGTTGTGTGAGAAGGATTTGGCAAAGTAAGGGGGGAGGAATGTGGAGGATTTATTTTTGTTTTATTTAAATTTTTTCTTTTGCCAAATCCAGAGAGAGAGAGAGAGAGAGAGAGAGAGAGAGAGAGAGAGAGAGAGAGAGAGAGAGAGAGAGAGAGAGAGAGAGAGAGAGAGAATTTCATTTGCTTTAGTTTTGCTAGATTGCGCGAGTGTGTGTGTGTGTGTGTGTTTGTGTGTCCGCGGTGCGCGCCGAAGAGCAAGTGGTAGTTAGAGAATGATTGTTTGTGGTGAGAAAGACTGTTGGTACAAATGAGGTTGTTTGTTTACATTTTTTAGTTAGGTTACGACAGTGGTGAATGTTTCGGAGCGAATGCTTTTTTTATTTGACTGCAGCTTAAGGCAGTTTTGTGAGAGCTGGATTCTATTTATATTTTTCTGACCAGCGTGGAAGTGTTGATTGATTTAAAAAGTAAGTACAGTTTTGTTTATCTTTGCTTGTCGTGTTTGTGAGTGATAGGAACAATTTATTATTTATCTTTGATTATAGTGCGATAGTTAAGTTAGTTAGGAGTGTTCGTAAGTGTTTTTCTTTTTTATTTTGGCAGGCCGTGATTCCTCCTTTGGAGAGCTTATATTTTGAATATTGATTGACGACCTGGCTTATGATAAGGAACTGGATACGACTGTTCAGATTTAATTAAATGTTGATGACCCGGACCGAATGAATTTTGATTGCGGTTATTGATGATGATGATAAGGATGTTGACGATGATGATTACGACCCCGATTAGGGAGGCAGTTATGGCACATTGGCCCTTGCTGTAGTTTTACCCACAGAGTTGTGGTAGTTGCCATAAAGACAGTTGGCAGTGTGTGGACGACTGTATTGGTATCCCTAAAATATATACAGTATATAAACATATTTGGTTGTGGTGCATCTTAGTTTTAAGTTTTGATATTTTTTCTCCGGGTTTATGTGAATGTGGTATTTGTTATTTATTTCGTATGTTAAGTTTTTTGGTGTTGTCTGTATATCTTTAGTTTCAAGTATAATAATAATTTTGATTGCGTTTACTTTCAAGAATATAGTGTTAAGGTTATGTTTTGTTTTCATTTTCCTTCGGTTCAAGAGTCCAGTTGATAACGTAAGCGGAAAGTTTGTGCAGAGGAGACATTTGTCAGTTAGTGTGATCAAGGGTGTGGGGGTTGTTTTGCAACATCCCGCCACATCATGCGTTTCCTAAACACCTAAAAAGCACGATAAAAAATGGCAACCAATGTTTTGTTTACGTTCATCTCTGATCATAATGAAGAAACAAACTCATTTAGTGTACACATATATGTATAGGTTAGTTTTTGCATCGATTATATTGATTATACTGTACAGTATGTTGATTTTTTTATTACCAATGTTTTACTAATTTTTCTTAGGACTTCCAAATGAAATATTTTTCTTTATGACGCCGCCTGAAACGACGGCGTCATAAAGTACTGTACGCTCAGTAAACAACCACGCTCAGAACAAAGAAGGCATTTAACGCGCATGAGGAAAGTGATAAATAATGATATTTACAGTAAAAGCATTTACAAAATATGTTATTAGTACAAAAGGGATTTTGACGAAGGAAAAATCTATTTCTGGGAAGAGGCCTGTGACGCCCGGTGATTAATTGCTCTTTGTATATTGACTTCACTTTTGACTTCATCATTAATTCCCTCTCCTCTTTCAGGCTGATGATGAATCTCTCAGGGAGGCGAGAGCTACTCTCCGGCCTTGGGTGTCAGGGTTTGGGAGGAATGCGCCTGCTGGCGCACCCTATCTTCTTGATGGAGACATGGCTTCTCGCCTATTCCCAGGCTCTACTACTGCAGCAGTTCCACCGGAGACAGCGGCCCCGTTAATTGAAGTGATTAGAGAAACCATTCTAACTGAGGAAGAGGTTTTAGTGACGGAGGCCGAGCCCTACCTAGGTCTGGACGAGGAACCCATGGATGAGCAGGTAGGTGGTGTTGAGTTGGTGGACCCCCTTTCACCCCACACTCCTTCCTCTTCTACTTCCTTTCACGGCTTTGATAAACCTACGGCTTCTCCTCTAGGTTCCTCCATTCCTGTACGACCCAAGGTGAAGCCACTACGTACCTTTAAGCCTTCAGCTTTGCCATTATCAGTGTCACCGGTTCCGGGACCCTCAAAGGATCCTGATGTTCATATTGCTATACCTAAAACCGTGACTCCTAAGAAGTCAAAGTCTACTAAGTCCAGGGCTTCGTTAGAGGATCAAGCTCGGGAGCCCCCTTTATCCGCCGCCATGGTCAGGGATATTGTGAAAGAGCAGATACAACAATATCTTCAACAGTCTAGGGCAGACCGAGGAGCTATGACGGAGCTCAAAGATATGGTGGCAAGTCTCATCCGCTCCGGAACTCAGATGCCCCCTCCTTCAGCCCCGGACGCATCGAAGTTACCTCCCTTCGAGAAAAACAACCCTTGGAGGTTTGCCTTACATGCTCCATATATTGATGGTGCCATAACTCTAGAGGGCATAGGCACCCGTCCTCTAGAGGACTTAGAATTTTACCCTCCGGGACTAGAATTCCCATTCAACGGCTTCGTCCGATTGAAAGAACATGCCTTGGTTAGGTTAGACAAGGTACCGAAGGAAACGGTAATATTCCCTAAAGAGCAGGCCCAATCTTTCTGGGCCAGGACGTTGTCAGACTGGTGTTGCACTAATTCCAAGCTCACCCCACACAAAGGAGCCTACACCATATTTACAGCTTCTCCAGGTATTACCTTGCCTGTTACAGATAAAGTGGCAGCTCTTACTTTTCAGGCTATCAAAGAAGGTTCTGCCATGCCAGCTCTTAAAGAGACCGATCCCACCTCCATGCTCATTCCGAGTACCGTTACTATCTGGGATGATGCCCCCGCTACTTTCACAGTAGGGAAGTTAGACCCAGACTGTGCCTCTAATCTGTTCTCCGAGAAGCTTCCTAAATTACCAGATATTCTTCTCAAGACTGAGTTTGAGGCACGGAATAGGTTGGCTAGGTCTCTCCACTCCATTACCTCCGTGGAGTCCCTAACCTCACTTTACCCGACCGAGACCATGTTCCGGGTATTCACAAAGAACCTGTCTCTGTCCTTCCAAATCGACTTACACGAGTTTTGTTCGGCTCGGGTTAGTTGCAGGAAGCACGTTCTTTCTGAGGCCACGATCAGGCATGAACCGAATAGGCTGATAGCTTCCCCCTGCTGGGGTAAGAACCTTTTTCCTCAGGAGGAGGTGAACAAGGTACTACAAGACGCTGCGAGAGCAAATCAAAATTTGCAAGTGAGGTGGGGCCTCACTGCCAAAAAGAGGGTTGAAGGGCAAAAACAAAACTTCTTCAGGAAGAAACAGAGGTTTGCCCCTTACAAGACGAGCCGAGGTCACTACCAACAATCGTCGATTGCCCACTCGTCTTCACAGTCTCCCACTGCTTCGTCTCCTCTACAGCCGAAACACCCTCAACAGGTGGTCTACCTCACTGCTCCCCCAGGTACCCAACCCAACCCCGTTTGGATGCCCTCACCCGCATACATCCCTAGCTACGGACCCTCAGGTCCCTTTCGTGGACACCAGAGAGGTAGCTACAGGGCTAGAGGACAGTTCCGTCAACGAGGCGGACCTAGGACAAGGGGTTCTCGAGGAGGGAAAGAACCTAGATTCACTCCCTCGCAATGATATAGTTCCGGTAGGGGGGAGACTTTACCACTTTCGAGACCGTTGGACCTTCAGTCCGTGGGCTCACAGCATAGTCTCCAAAGGCTTGGGGTGGAAATGGTCACGAGGTTCCCCTCCTCCACCAGTGACCTTCTTCCAGAGACCCACATCCATTCTGAGAGAGTACACCACCGAGTTACTACAGAAAAAAGCAATCAAACGGGTTCGATCGCTGAAGTTCCAAGGCCGCCTGTTCACAGTTCCGAAGAAAGGCTCGTCGGCATTGAGAGTGGTCCTGGACTTGTCAAAGCTAAATTCTTACATCCTCTGCGACAAGTTCCGGATGTTGACCATCTCTCAGGTACGTACCCTGCTTCCCCGTGGGGCCGTCACCACCTCTATCGATCTTACCGACGCCTATTATCACGTACCAATAGCTCGAAACTTCTCTCCTTACCTAGGTTTCCGTCTAGGCAGGAAAGCCTTTGCATTCAAAGTCATGCCCTTCGGCCTCAACATTGCACCCAGGATATTCACGAAACTGGGAGAGATGGTGCTAGAACAACTCAGGAACCAAGGGATTCAGATCGTTGCTTATCTGGACGATTGGCTTATTTGGGCTCGGTCAGCCCTGGAGTGCAACAGAGCTACGAAGAAAGTACTTCGTTTTCTCGCCAACCTGGGATTTCGGGTCAATCTCCAAAAATCCCGCCTACTTCCATCAGACTGCTTCGAATGGTTAGGCATACAGTGGGACCTTGCACGGCACAAGCTGGTTCTACCTCCCAAAAAGGTAAGAGAAATAGCTTCCAAGGTCAAGAATTTTCTAAAACACAGGCAGGTGTCCAGAAGAGCCTTAGAAAGAATCCTCGGCCTTCTGCAATTCGCCTCAGTAACAGATCGCCTATTGAAAGCCAAACTCAAAGACATCAATCGAGTTTGGAGAAAGAGAGCCACAGTACCTTTAAGAGACAAGGTCTCGAAAATCCCCTCTGTCTTGAAAATGAGATTACAGCCATGGTCCGAATCGAAGCACCTTTCCAAATCGGTTCCTCTTCAATTCCCACCCCCACAAGTGACAATTCATACAGACGCGTCTCTGAGTGGATGGGGGGGTTACTACGAACGTCAGATGTTTCAGGGCTCTTGGTCACCCGCCATGAAACACTTCCACATCAATGTTCTCGAAGCCATGGCAGTGTTCTTGACCCTGAAGAGGCTCTCTCCTCCGAGGTCGACCCACATCAGAGTAGTGTCAGACAGCACAGCCGTAGTACACTGCATCAACAGAGGAGGATCCAAGTCGCCCAACCTGAATCAGATCCTGGTCACTATCTTCACCTTGGCAGCAGAAAAGAACTGGTTCCTGTCAGCAACCCACCTAGCGGGAGTCCAGAATGTGATAGCGGACTCACTATCCAGGATGAAACCACTGGAATCAGAATGGTCTCTGGACATAATTTCATTCCAGTGGATACTCAGGCTGGTTCCGGGCCTTCAGGTAGATCTATTCGCAACTCAGATGAATCACAAACTTCCTTGTTATGTGACACCAAATATGGACCCTCAGGCTTATGCCATAGACGCATTAACCCTGGATTGGAACCATTGGAGGAAGATTTACCTATTTCCACCAGTGAATCTTCTAATGAAAGTATTGCACAAACTACGCTCCTTCCGGGGGACAGTGGCCTTAGTAGCACCTCACTGGCCAAAGAGCAGTTGGTTTCCTCTCCTCCTCGAGCTGAAACTCCGACCCTTCCGGATTCCATTCCCCAAACTAACCCAAGTAATTCAAACACAGACTGTGTCAGATTCCTCAAGGATAGCCAAAACCCTAACTTTGTGGACTTCATGAAGTTTGCAGCTCATAAAGACGCAAACATTGACCCGGAAAACGTTCTCTTCATCGAAGCGGACAAAAGGGACTCGACAATTCGTCAATATGATTCGGCTGTTAAGAAATTAGCAGGTTTCTTAAAGAATTCAGACCACACTCGTATGACTCCGAATTTAGCCATCTCGTTCTTTAGGTTCTTATTTGACAAGGGCTTGGCAGCTAGCACTATAACTACCATCAAGTCAGCTTTGAAGAAGATATTCCTGGTTGGGTTTAACATTAATCTAGCTGATTCCTATTTCTCATCTATTCCAAAAGCATGTGCTAGGCTTCGGCCGTTGGATCGGCCACAAAAAGTCTCTTGGTCTCTGAACAATGTCCTCAAACTCGCGTCGGACACTGACAACGAGTCCTGCTCTTATATCACTCTGCTTAGGAAGACGTTATTTCTATCAGCTATGGCCTCAGGTGCTAGAATCTCAGAACTAGCAGCGCTCTCACGTAACCCGGAAAACATAGATTTCCTCCCTACAGGCGAAGTACTGCTTACCCCAGACAGAGCTTTCCTAGCAAAAAATGAGGACCCGCAAAATAGGTGGTCCCCTTGGAAGATCATCTCTCTTCCCCAGGATCCTTCGCTGTGTCCAGTCACTACTCTCAGGACCTTTTTAGCTAGATCTGCCACCCGCTCGTCTGGCCCCTTATTTATCAGGGAACAAGGTGGTACTTTGACCATTCAAGGTATCAGACAACAAATCCTCTACTTCATTAAACATGCTAACCCGGAATCATTTCCCCATGCTCATGATATACGGTCAATAGCTACCTCTATCAATTACTTCCAGAACATGGACTTTGATGACCTTAAAAAATACACGGGTTGGAAATCTCCTATGGTTTTCAAACGCCACTATCTAAAGAACTTACAGGCCCTTAAATACCCTACGGTTGCAGCGGGGAGTCTTATCTCCCCCCATTAATCTCTGATTATTTCTTTATTCCATCTCTTCTCTCCTCCCTCCTGACCACCTCTCACACCACGTCGCCACTCTCCTGGGTGGTTCGTTAGCCCTAAGTTATTTTGCCATGTTTAATTGTTATGATTTAACTGTTATTGTAATTACCATTTCTGTAATGTTTAGATATGCTTAGACATGTAAGGTTGATTCCTTTCACGACGGGACACTCAGGTGATCCCTGGTCCTCATATTATTTTAGCATTACATCCCCTATGCCTATGGCTAGTTTATGATTTATGTTTACTTACAGTATTATATTATTGCCTTACATGGTGTTTGTTTTCTCCTTATTATGTTATTAATTTATTGGGCTTGGAAGGCATTCTCTGGTACATTCTCACCGGCCGTCACAGGCCCCCCAGAAAAGGGATTTTGACGAAGGAAAAATCTATTTCTGGGAAGAGGCCTGTGACGCCCGGTGAAACCCTTCCCGGTTATTTGATACGGACCCCACCCCTCTTTTTCCTTGCCAAGCCATATGTTCTTGCAGAAGGATGTCCTAGAGGGCGCGCGTGGTAGGTGTCGTTGGGGAGTTCAACCATGTTATCTAGGGCCTGTCACGGCCCTCCCCATTGATGAAGGGATTATCTAAATGGAAGACAACCTGTGAATAGTGGTTTACACACGCCTTTGTTTAATACACGACACCTACAAGGTGTTCGCGCGAGGGTTGTAACCTCTGCATTCCATGCTTTTATCTTTCTCTAGTATATTTGGAAGATTTATATTAGGAAAGGTATAAGGAAGGACCTTTCTCACCGGCCGTCACAGGCCCCCCAGAAATATAATTTACCGTATCTATATAAAATCATACAGTACATACTGTATGTAGCAAAGCAGGAAAACAATTTACGAGAGAGAGAGAGAGAGAGAGAGAGAGAGAGAGAGAGAGAGAGAGATTGTTTTACGTACGTAAATGTAAATTTTAAACAAAAAAAATATGATAGGTTACGACATGTAGACTTTTAAAACCTTCCCTTTAACTTAATGCATACAGTACTAAACTATAAAACAGGCACAAATATTAGAATGTTAGAATATTAAAGTAAAAAATAAAGATTGTTACTGTACTCACCACGAAAGAAGTTCAAGAAAAACTTGAATGATGATGGCGATGAATTTGCTGCACAGTAGAAATGATGATGATGAAGCTGATGATGTGTTCTACTGTGCAGCCAGGTAGTATTTTACGTCTCTTCAGACGGAGGTGTCTTTTCCTGGAACACCTCTTCAACTTCTTCAATTTCTTCCGAAGGCGTAGTAGCAGGAGGAACTGGCTCTTTTTTGCGAGGCTGGAAGAACATTGTGATCGGAAGTTGTTGCCTCTGCTTCTTTTTTCGATCTAAGAGCATCTTGTAGGGAGTCATTATGTCATCAACCTTGTTGCAGAATTGCATCGAGCGAACCATATCCTCATCCCACTCTTGCAACATTTCTTTCAACTCCTTCGCATGGTTGCAGGCCTTGGCAAGCCGTTCTAATGTTAAGCCCGTTTCTTCAACATTTTCTTGGGTCTCTTCCTGGGTTTCACTCTCTTCTTCGCTTGCCGATTTCGTCAGGTCTTCGAGGTCTGCGTCAGTTAGGGGCTGGGAATGGCAGTCCAACAACTCGTCGACGTCTTCAGTCGTCATGTCGCCAAACCCGTCACTTCCAATTATGGCAGCCAACTGCACAGATTTGCGTATTGCAGAGTGTTGGATTTCAGCAGGTGTAAATCCCTCGTCGTCGTAAACAATCTGGGGCCACAACTTCTTCCAGCTCGCATTCACGGTTGCAGGTTTCATCTCTTGCAGTGCCTTCTGAATATTCTGCAGGCACGTAGCTATGGTGTACTGCCGCCAGTACGCCTTCAAGTTAAAATCTTCATCCTCATCATCTTGGGCAGCATCCACACACGCAACGGGGTCCACCAAGGTATTCTTCGTGTAGAGGGCCTTGAACGCCTTGATAACCCCCTGGTCCATCGGTTGAATTAATGACGTGGTGTTGGGTGGCAGGATCTCAACCTGAATGCCCTCATGCGACAGATCAGTTGCGTGTCCACCAGCGTTATCCATAAGGAGAAGTATCTTGAATGGCAAGCCCTTCTCTACGAGATATTTGCTGACTTGCGGGATGAAACACTGGTGGAACCAGTTGGAGGTCAGCATCTTAGTAATCCATGCTTTTGGATTATGCATCCAGTACACGGGAAGGAGATTCTTATTTTTATTTTTCAAAGCGCGAGGATTTTTCGACTTATAAATAAGCCCCGGCTTTAGCAAAAATCCAGCAGCATTGCCACACATCACGAGGGTAACGCGATCCTTGAATGCTTTAAAGCCAGAGGCTTTGGCTTCCTCTTTGAACAGGAAAGTTCGCGACGGTATTCTCTTCCAAAACAAGCCGGTCTCATCCATATTAAACACTTGTTCCGGCTTGTATCCACCTTCGGCGATAATATTCTTGAACGTCTGGTTCACGTAAGTTTCAGCAGCGGCAGTGTCAGCCGAAGCAGCCTCCCCATGCAGGGAAACGCTTTTCAGGGCGAAGCGTTTCTGAAACTTCGCGAACCATCCTTTGCTGGCGGAAAAACGTTGTTTCTGAGGCTGGGAATCAGTGGATTTCCCTGGTTGAGGATCATCTGCATCATCATCATCTTCAGCATGGTTGCCGTCGTCGTCTTGAGGTTCCTTTGCAGCAAAATTCTCATACAAGCTCAAAGCCTTTGTTCGGATGGTGTTCGTATCCAAGGCTATGTTCTTCTTCCGGCAGTCGGCAATCCACACCGCTAAAGCACCTTCCATGCGTACGATCGTTTTATTACGCATTGTAACGACTCGCTTCGCTGATCTGCTAAAGGTGATTGCAGCCATCTTTCTAATGTTCGCCTCGTCCTTCTTGATATAGCGAACAGTAGATTCGTTGATTCCAAAATGGCGCGCTGCGGCCGCGTAACTTCTACCGTCTTTTAACATATCGAAAAGCGTAACCTTCTCAGCAATCGTCATCATCCTTCGGTGGCGTTTAGGCCCACTACCAGCCTTAGTAGAAGCAGAACGCTTGGGAGGCATTGTACAGTAGGATTTAACAAAAAGTTCAACTTAAAAAGGTCGCACACAGCACAGATTAAAATTCACAAACTTAAGAACGTCTACTCAGCAATACGCCGTAAGAGAAAGTGGACGACCCGGGCCCGCGAGAACCTAGATGCTGCGGGTTGGAGATGAGGGCAAAACACCAATCACAGGCTAGATAACAAAACTTGAGTTCTGATTCGTCATCTATCAGCGCTTGAACCAATCACAACCCGTCTGACAGTATATGATGCGTAGGTTACCAACTCAAAGTACAAGATACCCCGCATATACCGTACCTACAGTATTAATAATAATAATAATAATAAATAATGATAATAATACTGTACAGTAATAATAATAATAATAATGATAATAATAATAACAATAGTTTCATTAACAACAACAACAACAATAATAATAATAGCTTTACGTATGTTATTTTATTCTTTTGTAGGATGTCTCTCTCTCTCTCTCTCTCTCTCTCTCTCTCTCTCTCTCTCTCGTACGCTTATTCAAAATGTGATTTTTGCAACAAAGAATATTTTTGGATGCAGTACTACGTACGTATACATACAAAAGAATCATGGAAAAGATGCACATTCATTACATTTTTAGTACAGTAGTAGCCATCAGCAGCCTTACACCATTCTAATATGGTATGACTGCATCTGCTTTGCGTTTCATGTTCGATTTAATTTTACTACGTACTGTATAAAGTACTGTATTATCGTATGATCACATTCTCTTTTCGTGTTTTATTTCTTTCTGTGCTGAATTATATGTCATATGTAATGCAATGAACAACTCAGTAAGAGCAGATATTACTAATTACAGCATTAATGGAATTACAGGTAACGAAATATCGTATTTGGGGGTCTTCAGATTTCGCGGTATTTTCGAAATTCCCGGAAAATCCGCGATATGTATATATATATGGGTTATGGAAAAAACCCGCAAAGTGGTGAATCCGCGATGGTCGAACCGCGAAGTAGCGAGGGTTCACTGTACCTCGGTAGTCGAACGACACTAAATTCGAACAAATCGGAGTTCAACCAAAAAATTAGAGTAATTTTTGCTGCGGTGTTCGAACAAAAAATCGGAACTCGAACAGCCGAACGCGTGGCCGATTGAGATGAGCGGCCATCTCGGTTACTCTGGCCTGGTCGGGTACCATCATTTCAAGAGAGATCGTCAGTCCGACAACACGTGTTGAGAATTTATTGTGATTTAGTGCGTTTTATTGTCTTTTTTTGCCGATAATAATGGGCCCCAAGAAAGTTAGTGATAAGGGGAAGGATAAGAGGAAAACAGTGAGAACAACGATCGAGTTGAAAAAGGAAATTATTGCGAAATACGAGAATGGTGTACGAGTGTCTGATCTAGCCTTACAGTATGGCATGGCGAAGTCGACCATTTTGACCTTTTTGAAAAATAAGGAAGTGATAAAGAAAGCCAATGTTGCACAGGGAGTGACAGCAATTAGTAAGCAAAGGCCACAAGTAATTGAGGAAATGGAAAAGTTGCTCCTTATATTTATTAAAGAAAAGCAGTTGGCCGGGGAAAGTATAAGTGAAGCTTTCATTTGCGAGAAAGCTCTTCATATTGATGAAGAAAAGTGCCAGTACTAGTGAAAGTGATTCATCATCTACTTTTAAAGCAAGCAAGGACTGGTTCGAGAAATTCCGGAACAGAACTGGTATTCACCGCGTGACTAGGCATGGGGAGGCAGCCAGTTCGGACCGGGCAGTGAACATCTTTAATGATAATGTTATGTCTCACTTTAGAAGAATAGTGCAAAAGAGAAAGAAGCATCTGACAATTGACATGTTTTTCATAAAAGAAAAAGAGAGCTGCTACATCCCAGCCTGATTCCCCTTCCAAAGAAGAAAGACAGAAGAGAAAGAACCCCTGAAGGAGATTTGCCCAACCTTTTTACTGGAGAGAGAAAAAACCCCTGAAGGAGAACTACCTAGCCACTGCATGGAAGGGGACTCTCCTTCCAAACAGTAACCTCTCCCTTCCATCCTCTCCGCATCCATTCCTGTATGCCATCGAACCGCTGCTCAAAGGTACGGTATAAAATTGTTTTATATAGTTTTCCGACCAATATCGTACACATTTAAATAATTACTGTCGCTCCCCTACTTACGAACATTTGAGTTACGAACAACGGTACATACGAACACAAATTGAAGGAAGTCCAAACATGTTCGTAAACATCCGTAGATTTCATCTCAAGTTAAATATTCTCTCTCTCTCTCTCTCTCTCTCTCTCTCTCTCTCTCTCTCTCTCATATATATAACCCCTATCTTCAAAAGTGGATCAAGACTAGAGGCAAGCAATTATAGACCTGTTAGTCTAACATCACATATTATGAAAGTGTATGAGAGGGTAATAAAAAAGAAAATAATGAACCATTTGGTCAAAAATAATTTGTTTAATATGGGTCAACACGGTTTCATACCTGGAAAAAGTAAACAGACCCAACTGATAGCACACTATGAAAACATATACAATAATATGATAAATGAAAAAGACACAGATGTGATCTATCTAGATTTTGCAAAAGCCTTTGACAAGGTAGACCATAACATATTGGAGAAAAAAATGAGAAAGCATAATATTGTGGGAAAGATAGGAAAATGGGTAAAAGAATTCCTGCAAAACAGAAAACAGATAGTGGTTGCAAATGACGAGAAATCAGATGAAGCCCAGGTAATATCTGGTGTGCCCCAAGGTACGGTATTAGCTGCACTGCTATTTGTTATTATGATCTCAGACATAGACTGTGATGTTGAAAACTCCGTAGTGAGAAGTTTCGCCGATGACACAAGAATAAGTAGAGAAATTACTTGTGATGAAGATAGGAACTCACTACAAAGAGATCTAAACAACATATATGAATGGGCGGAGATAAATAGGATGGTATTTAACTCCGATAAATTCGAATCAATAAATTATGGAAACAGAGAAGGAATGGTGTATGCATACAAGGGACCTAATAATGAGACAATCACAAACAAGGAAGCAATTAAAGACCTTGGTGTAATTTTAAATAGGAATATGTTATGCAACGACCAAATAGCAACACTGTTGGCTAAATGTAAAGCAAAAATGGGAATGTTATTCAGACACTTTAAAACAAGAAAAGCTGAACACATGATTATGCTTTACAAAACTTATGTGCGTAGTACACTCGAGTACTGCAATGTGATATGGTACCCACACTACCAAAAGGATATTGCGCAAATAGAGAGTGTACAAAGGTCCTATACTGCTAGAATAGAAGAAGTTAAGGACCTTGACTACTGGGAAAGACTGAAATTTTTAAAACTATACAGTCTAGAAAGGAGAAGAGAACGCTACATGATAATACAAGCATGGAAGCAAATAGAAGGAATTGCTGAAAACATCATGGAGCTTAAAGTATCAGAAAGAGCAAGCCGAGGTAGATTAATAGTGCCAAAAAGCATTCCAGGTAAACTGAGAAAGGCGCACAGGACATTAATCCACTACGCACCAGCATCGATAATGCAGCGACTATTCAATGTGCTGCCAGCTCATCTAAGAAACATATCAGGAGTGAGCGTAGATGTGTTTAAAAATCAGCTCGATAAAATACCTAAGATGCATCCCAGACCATCCAAGACTGGAAGATGCAAAATACACCGGAAGATGTATTAGTAACTCTCTGGTGGATATACGAGGTGCCTCACACCGAGGGACCTGGAGGAACCCAAACAAAAAATAAGGCAATAAGGTAAGGCGCTCTCTCTCTCTCTCTCTCTCTCTCTCTCTCTCTCTCTCTCTCTCTCTCGCTCTCGCTCTCGCTCTCGCTCTCGCTCTCGCTCTCGCTCTCGCTCTCGCTCTCGCTCTCGCTCTCGCTCTCGCTCTCGCTCTCTCTCTCTCTCTCTCTCTCTCTCTCTCTCTCTCTCTCTCTCTCTCTCTCTCTCTCTCTCTCTCTCTCTCTCTCTCTCTTTTCTTAACTTTACGGTAAGTTGCACTAATCTCATAACTAATGATACAGACCACTAAAACACTTGATATCGTTACTCGGTGTTTCGATTATGGGAATGCTGTAATAAGATTACTCGGCAACATAATGAAAGGAAATCATTCGGTTTGTCAGCGCGGTTCCGCCAAATACATGACGTCACAAGATACATGACGTATACTCTACAAAGAATGATTCCGTCGGTCAAAATTGAAATAAAACCATTCAGTAAACTAACCTTCTACATTTTATTTAACAATACCAAAACAACCATGAAGCAGTTAAATGCACAGTACTGTTACATACAGTAAATACAGTACGGTACAAGTCAGCTGATTTGATAAGCGTGAAAAGGTAAACGTTACAGTACAGTACATAATGCAAATGGCCGCTTGTTTACGTAAGTTTCTAGCAAAAAAATTGGGTAATGGAACAATAAAATATCTTTCAGTACATTTATTTAAAAAGGAATTAATGTACAGTACTGTACTAAATGTACAGTACACTATATTTAATACGATTTTACTTAAAGTCAGCTGATTCAGAAATGCAGTGCATATGTATGGCCAATTGTTTGTGCAAGTTTCCATTATGTAGTGTGCAGTACAGGATAATAAAACAACATACTGTACTGAACTTTACAGTATTATACAGACTACTGTAATATGATAAAGTAAAATATTTGTAATAACCTATTTTATATGAAATGGGGCTATTTGTTGACTTCTACTGCTGAAAATCGTAGACATCTGAGTTAGGTTACGCTTACTCCAGACCAAAATCTAACACTAACGACTTACGAACAATACGACTTACGAACAGACTCTCGGTCCCTATTGTGTTCGTAAGTTGGGGACTGTCTGTATTGTTGTTTAGGTACACGTTTTATTAATATTTTGGGCATTTTGGAATGCGTAGGAATGTATAAAAATAAATACCATTATTTCTCATGGGAAAAAAGGTTTCAGTACTCTAACAAATCGTTGGTTGAACACTGATCCCGAACAGATTATGGTCGAGTACCGAGGTATCACTGTACTGTCCTCTGCCGGCTACCATCATCCTTAGGTACTTCTTGAAAAATGGATTAATTGGGACCTGAAAGTAAGCATCCTTCTGGTCTTTGGTGATCATTAAGTCGAGAGCACCTGATCATTGTTGACGTCTCCATTTTCAACTGGATTTGCCGTCAAACTTGTTCAACGTCGAGAGATCGATAACTGGTCTCCAGCCTCCAGACACAATCTTTACAAGAAAGTTATTGAAGAACCCTGGAGGGCTGTCTTTGATCTCTTGGAAGGTGGCCTTTTCCAATATAGCTGGACTTCCTCCTGAAAGCCTAGATCTTTTGAAGACGTCGAGGATATGATGGTTATGTACGAGGAGGAATTAGTGACGGGGGAGAGTTCGTGAACAGGAGGAGATACCTGGAGCGCAGGACTTCTACCGTCCAGCTTTCTGCCCTGTGGAACCATCACTTCTTCCATTTGGTCTGCAGGCATCCTACCACTGGTACCATTGTGGGAGAATTGCCCCCCCCCCCCAACCCCAAAGTCTTCAACTCTCCCTCTACCTCGGTCTCTGTTATGCCCCTAGCCATGTCAAGGTTGAAATGGCAGATTCTGGGGTCTCTTCAGAATTGAAAGTTGAGGATGGGTGCCCTCCTGAACCTGCTTGCAAGACTGAAGTTGTGGGGTTGTTTTAGCTCTACTAGATATAGAGGCATGAGGCAGCTTAAAGATCACTGCTTGGTGCAGGAAATCTTGGGTGTCCTATCTCATTTTTCTGTGTCCACTGCCACTTTTTCCGCTAGGAAAAGTGAAGGGCACTCAACTGACAAGTTCCACAAACTTACCCCTTCTCAGCGACAGATGCGTTTGTGGACTCTGGATGATCTGCTCTCGCCTCTTTAGCCCCCATTGGCCCATTGTTTGGCCAACTAATGCATTTAGAACTAAACCGCCTGAGCTCCCGTAGGGACGATATCGCAGAGAGCTTTCTTGTCAGGATCAGAAGTCTTCCGTGTCAGCTAAGAAGCCAAACATCCCTGACCAGTGGTAAACCCAAGGCTGCTTGCATGGTGGCCATGGCAGTGGCTCCCATCTCTGATGCCTCTACCGCCGAGAAAGAAACTGATGCTGCTGTCAACATCTCTGTCAAAAGCCCAGGCATCAGAGTCGGTACTGTACTGATAGATCCACAAGGAGAGAATAAAGATGAGCCTCCTGGGTTTTACATTTCCTTTATACATCAGCATTTAGTGAGTTATTGGAATTATATTAATTGGTGAATATTGTTGACTGTGCAACTACTTTAACTGGGCATACATTGGACCTAGTTTTAAGAGATGGAATAAATAACATTGTATCTGATATAGATGTAGAAGAGAAGTGCGCTATCTCTCCAGTGCACGACTTATTACGTTTAGACTACCCCTACAGAAACACACAGTGGTGAAGAAAATAAACTTTAGACCTAAATCAAACCTCTCCTGTATTTATTGAAGAATTTGAAAAAAAAAAAAAAAAGGAAATGATGCTATCAATATTCCCTGCAATCATGATAACCAACATTTGTTGGGCTCTGTGTGTGTGTTGACTGCCTTATGACCATATATAATAGGGTGAGAAAAAGTTAATATGATACAGTATCATGTGTCCACTGATGAAAAAAGACTATAATTGTTAGAGACCGATCGTCTTGGTTTGATGAGGAGATCTTAGAGATTAGAGAAAAAGATGTAAAGAAGGTGGAATCTGTTAAAAACTGAATACAAACCTGCCATGTGCCAATATAATTACCCACTAAGAAATATAAAAAAAGTGAATACTACAAAAGAAAGACCCACGAAGCAGCAAAAGTCAAATTATACTGTATCCTAAATGGTATAATGGGAAATATAAATGAAAAACAGGCTACCAGGTGAGTACAGTAACCAGGAACTGGCAAATAATTTTCTATTATTCTTATACAACAAAATAGGAAATATAACTATGTCATTTACAAATATTCGACATCAAATTAGCCCTAAACCATATAAACAGACAAAATTAAAGATTCAATAATCTAACACAAGACGATGTCACCAATATTATCAAGGCAGCAAAGAAAACAAAAATGTGCGATCGATCCAATGCCAACATCTGAAGTAACTGGAGAAAAAACTTTTGTAGTCTAGCTGATATAATTATGAGAATAACTAAAACAAGTTTCCCTAATCTGAGAAAAAGGCTAAACAGTAGTAACACCGGTTTTGAAAAGGGCTCTAGATTATCAGGAATTAAGCTCATATAGACCTATTTCGAATATGACAAATTCGTAGGTAATTTGTATTTTTTCTAACTATATAAACCTTAGCTATTTAATATGGGTAATTACTTTCGGCGTAGCTGAAATGACAAGCCATTAGAATTTTAACGAGGGTTTACTACCCCACCGCTAGTTAGCGCGCGGGGGGGGGGGGGTGTGTTAGCCTCCTAAACCGGCCCCCCCCCTCACACACACCTGTGCTGAGCTCACTTTGCTTAGAGGTAGGACTAAACGGGGGATGGGGCTAGCGGGCAAGTTTGATCAAATAGCTAAGGTTCGTATAGTTAGGAAAAATACAAATTACAGTACTTACAAATTTGTCATTTGTTCCGTAACTGAAATACAAACCACGCTATTTAATATGGGTGACTCAGGTAAGTCCTGGCTTTGCCCGGGGACTCAGTATCTGAGTGTGTCAGCACTCGACAATAAGGAGTCCTTGCACCTCGCTAGTGCCTTGCTATGCAAGGACTGCGGCCTACGTAAGCTGTGTGTGAAGGTTTGAAGAGTGACTCGTCCTAGGAAATTGACCTGAAGTCCTTTAGATGGAAACTTAGGCTAGGACTCTCCCAATACCATCTCGTCAGGGTATGGGGACGTGACAATATTAGCTTAATACTAGGAACACAAGGAAACATGGTTTACCTGAAGTGGTTTGAGGTCAGCTGTGCAGAGAACCCAGGATGCTGCTTTCCCCAAGAGAGGGGAGGATGAAGAAAAGAATAAGGGCCAGACATACCTTTTCATTCATGCAGACTAAGACCGGGTAACAATGCCCTCAACCTTCTGCTACTTGTCCATTAAGGAGCCTGAGGTTTAAACCAGCTGTTGTGGAGTCACCACAGGGCCGATAGAGAACGTATCGAGCCTCCTGTAGGTCACATCTTGCAGGTAGTGGGCTGTGAAGGTCGTCTGACGCTTCCACACCTCTGCTTGTAGAACCTGCGTCACTGAGAAGTTCTTTTTGAAGGCCAGAGACGTAGCTACGCCCAACATCATGTGCTCTAGGGCGAAGTGACAAAGAAGGGTCAGGATTCAGGGATTGATGGATTACCTTCCGAATCCATGTCGAGATGGTATTCTTGGTAACCCTCCTCTTTGTCCTCCCAGTGCTCACAAACAATGCCTGCACTTGGGGACGAACTACAGCCGTTCTTTCAAGATATAGCCTCAGACTCCTTACTGGGCACAGTAGGAGATGGTCTGGGTCATCTGTTACAGAACGAAGACTCGAAACCTGGAAAGAGTCGAACCGTGGGTCCGGCACTCCCGGATTCTGAGTCTTAGCAACAAACTCAGGGACGAAGCTGAACGTTACCTCCCCCCATCCCCTTGAATGGGCGATGTCATACGAGAGACCATGAAGTTCACTGACTCGCTTGGCCGAGGCCAAAGCTAGTAGGAACACCATCTTCCAAGTCAGGTGGCGATCTGAAGCCTGGCGTAATGGTTCGTAGGGAGGTCTCTTCAGAGACCTGAGAACTCAAACCACGTTCCATGGAGGAGGTCTCACTTCCGACTGAGGGCAGGTAAGTTCATAACTTCGTATGAGTAGGGGAAAGTTCCAGCGAAGAAGAAATGTCCACTCCTTTGAGCCTGAAGGCTAGACTTAAGGCTGAGCGATAGCCTTTCACTGCTGAGACTGAAAGGCGCATTTCTTCTCGCAAATACATGAAGAACTCCGCTATTGCTGGAATAGTGGCATCGAGTGGAGAGATACCCCTTCAAGACACCAACCACAGAAAACTCTCGACTTTGCCTGGTAGACCCCTACAGATGACCTTCGCAGGTGTCCAGACATCCTGTTCGCAACTTGTTGCGAAAATCCTCTCTCTGCGAGGAGATGCTGGATAGTCTCAAGGCGTGAAGTCGAAGCGAAGCTACGGCTTTGTGAAAGATGTTGGCGTGTGGTTGTTTGAGTAGTTCGTGTAGTGAAAAAAGAGTTCCGTTAGGGGTTGCAGAAGGTCCGGAAACCATTCCGCGTGATGCCATGGCGGAGCTATCAGGGTCATCAAAAGATTGACCGATATTCTGGTCTTGTTGAGTACCCTCCTCATCAGACAGAACGGGGGAAAGGCATATACGTCGATGTTGTCCCACCGTTGTTGGAAGGCATCTTGCCAGAGTGCCTTGGGATCCGGGACTCGGGAGCAGTACAGGGAGCTTGAAGTTCAGCGCTGTAGCGAACAGATCCACAGTCGTGGAACCCCACAAAGTCAGGACTTTGTTGGCTACTAGATGATCCAAAGTCCACTCGGTACTCACTATCTGAGACGCTCTGCTCAGATTGTCGGCGAGCACATTCCTCTTGCCTGGAATGAAGCGAGCCGATAGTGGAATCGAGTGGACTTCGGTCCATCTCAGTATCTCTACTGCGAGATGGAAGAGCTGCGCTGAAAAGGTACCTCCCTGCTTGTTGATGTAAGCCACTACTGTGGTGTTGTTGCTCATCACCACCACAGAGTGACCCGCCAGGTATTGTTGGAACTGTTGATGGGCCAGGAATACGGCCTTCTTTTCTAGCAGATTTATATGGAGGCTTTTTTCTGATTCTGACCACAGGCCTGAGGTCCTGTGGTGCAGAACGTGCCCTCACCCCCTTCTTTGAAGCGTCCGAAAACAGCATCAAATCAGGGGGGAGGACGAGAAGATCCACTCCCTTTCGTAGGTTCTCGTCTGTCACCCACCACTGAAGATCCGACCGTTCCGCAGGACTCATCGGGATCATGACGTCCGGGGAATCGTGTCCTTGATTCCACCGGGACTTGAGTCACCATTGCAGAGATCTCATTCTGAGGCGACTGTTGGGAACTAGATGGGCCAGGGATGAGAGGTGACCGAGGAGACGTAACCACGATTGGGCTGGGAGTTCTTCTCGTCTGAGGAAAGAACTCGCGACCCTCCTAAGCCTTGCTATCTTGTCGTCTTATGGGAAGGCTTTGTGGAGATTGGTGTCTATTGTCATGTCTAGATATACCAGTCTTTGAGTAGGAAGCAGAGAAGACTTCTCGAGATTTACCATGATCCCCAGATCTTGGCAAAGTCCCAGAAGTTTGTCTCGGTGTCGAAGAAGGGCTGACTCCGAGTCTGCTAGGATCAGCCAGTCGTCCAGATAATGGACGGATGACAATCCTGTGGCCCCACGACGATATCAGGGTGAACACTCTAGTGAAAACCTGAGGTGCTGTGGAGAGACCGAAACACAGCACCTTGAACTGGTAGACCTTGTTGTCTAGGCAGAATCTTAAGTACTTCCTTGAAGACGGGTGGACTGGGATCTGGAAGTAAGCGTCCTTCAGATCCAATGTACACATGAAGTCTTGCGGTCTCACTGCAAGTCTGACCGTGTCTGCAGTCTCCATGCTGAACGGGGTCTGCTTGACAAACCTGTTCAGAGCCGAGAGGTTGATGACTGGTCTCCAGCCTCCAGACGCCTTCTTTACAAGAAAGAGTCGACTGAAGAAGCCTGGGGACCCGTCGACGACCTCTTGGAGAGCGGCCTTCTTTAACATGGTCTCGACTTTTGCCCAAAGGGCTTGCTCCTTTGCCGATCCCATAGCAAGGGAGCTCCATGACACTGGATTCGCTGTCAGGGGAGGTAGAGATGTTATGAATGGGACGCGATATCCTTGACTGATTACGGAAATCGTCCAGGAATTGGCCCCGAGTTGCTGCCACCTGCTTGCGCAACTTTGTAGGCATACCCCCACTGGTGGACATGCAGGGGTACTGCCAATCCTAGCGTTTGCGGCCTCGGTCACTCCCTCTAGGATTTTTCCCTCCCCTGGAAGACTTTTTGCCTTTCTTGTCCTTTGCAGGAAAGGGCTTTGACACCGTTGTCTTCGCTGCCGTTGCCGGTTTCGTGGTCTTGGTAGGGCGTGGTTGCTGGGGGTTTAGAGGGCTTAGATGTTAAAGCCCTATGTAGAAGAGAGTCCTGGTTAGACTTCCTCCACCTCTGTGCTGCCTGCTCCACATCCTTAGGCTCAAACAGATTTCTGGAATCTCTCAGACACCGCATCTCGACGCTTCAAGATGGTATTAGCCCACAAGTTCGAGACTTGGTGGGCTAGAAACTCGATGGTACGAGTGCCTGAGAGTAGAAAGGTCTCCATGGCCCTCCTGGTACTCTCCTTGGACAAGTCCTCAGATCGTAACAGGATGCCCAGAGACCCTAGCCAGATGTCCAGCCACGAAGTTGCCTGCATGGCACACTTCGCCACCTTCTCCTGGCTGAGGATCTCCGTAGCCGAGAAAGACACTTGCCGGGTGGAGTCTCTCTCTAGAGGGACTCCCCTGGTAAGCTCTTCCAAGGAGTGGTGCAAAGGAAAAGCTAAACATGTCTCCTCCATGATGTCGAAGTACCTCCTCTGATGGACACGAGGATGCGGGAGGAGTTTGTTGCCGGCGCTGGACCGGCTGGAGGAGGCAAGCTCGGAGAGCTGGCCCTCGACCTTATCCCTGGCACTCTAAACCCCTTGGGACCAAGGCAAAGCCGCACTGGCCCTAGAGGGTTTTTGAGTACCAAAGACTCGGTCCAGGACCGTGTCCATGCCCTCACGAGGAGGAATCTCTGGGTCCGAGAACCCATTGAGATTCCTCATAAGGATCAGAATCTGCCAGAACGCATGCTCTGACTCCTGAAGCTCTCCTCCTGAAGGGCTGGCAGCGAAGTCTCCTGTCCCCAAAGGCTCTTCTCGGGGGGACTCGTGGACGTTCTCCGAGGGCTTGGCTGGTTCTGGTCTAATCCTTGAGGATGACTTCAGAATCGTCTTGGAATCCTTCAACTCCCTCCTGGGAGGGATACAGGACTCCAGCAGTGATGGTGGGAGGCTCTTCTCCACCCCTACCCGAGAAGACTTCACTGCGCGAGGTGGGGTTTCCTTCATTGGTGCGATGGGGGAACGCCTCACCTCACTGGACTCCCCTGAGGACGCGAAATCTTCGTCCGAAGGGGAGGGAGAGAAAGTCTGGGGGGGGGGGGAAGGATGCCTTCCTTAAAGACTTCCGAGGAGTCAACTTCGCCCTTGGAGAATTTACCACGTCAGCTACTCCTCTCTTCCTCTTCAGGGGAGTCGAAACTGCCACTGATTTGTGTCCCAGTTCAGAGAGAACAGGCTTAAAAGCCTGTACGACCGCTCTGACAAGGGGCCTGTACGACCGCTCTGACAAGGGACCCAAACCAGGGCTGCCGACTGACAGCTGTGCTGTCAGATACTCCCTCTAGAGGGAAGAGGATCGTTCGATCCCTAGGAGGAGTAAGCAAAGCAGGGTTGGCCTGAAAAGAAGGCAAGTTCCTGGACCTATCCGGAGTTCTCCCTCCCTCCAGCGAGCGCGCTGTTCTGCGCTTGCGGGGTGGGGGGGGAAGCGATGACGATGACCTGGTCGCGCGTCATCCTGCAGCCTCGCGCGTGGGATCGTGCTGGTGCGCGTGTGATGGAATTTTACATAAATGGTGCTCGGGCGATTGCTTGCTGGCGCGCGTCAGGTGAGGGAGTGCGTGGGCGATCGATGGCGCGCAGGGACGCGTTCTGGTGACAGCAGAGGGCGCGCAGCAAGCTGAATAAGTGCTCGCGCGCAAAGGCGATTGTTCGCGCGCGCGGGAGTGAAGGATCACGATGAGCCCGTTAGGGCGATAATGTTGGGCGCGCGCAGGGGAAATATCCCTTGCTCGCAGGCGTGCATGAGGGCACACATCAGAAACAACAACAGGTCACGTAGGTGAAAGATGGCGCGCTGGCAAGCAGGGGAAGAGATTATCTTCCCCTTTGCGCCCAGATCCGAAGATCATGGGCGCGCAGGAGATCGTTGGCGCGCAGGCGAGTGCTGGCGCGTAGGAGAGCGCTGGCACGCAGGAGATCGTGGGCACGCATGGCACGCAGGTGAAACAGGATCTGCAGCTGGTGAGCGCTTGCGCGCAGGGGATACCTGGCGCGTAAGGGACTTGGTCACAAAGTGAGGAAGCCTCTTGTGCCCCGAAGGGAGCGATGCCCGTTTGATAACGGGGTTCGTAGGCGTCCACAGCGCATCAGCGGCCAGGAACGGCGACAGCAGGTCAGCAAGTCTGGCGTGTCCTTTGTAAGGATGACCTTCCACCGAAGGAGATCGTGAACGATCTGCGGAGAGGTCCAGGGATGTAGCTGGCAGGGTTGGTTAACGACGACGAGGTTCCTCTGCGGCCGACTGCGGGGATGAAGAGCCGAAGAGGCGCCTCCCAACACCCTTGTGAGGCAAAGAAGTCCTCTATGGTGAAGAGGAAGGCGGGTTTTACGCCTTATACGCCCTCTGGGGGCCATGGGGTCAGCAGGCTGACCAGCAGTCCTCCGAAGAGGAGTCTCAGTCAGTGAACTCACCTGAGGGGGAGAATCACCTGCAGGAGAGACCGTTTGACTTAGTTCCTTCCTCGAAGGATGTTTGGAGGGGGGAACTAATCCTTCAGCTACATCAGCAACATCAGGAGCAGAGGCTTGATACAACTCATCAGAAGCCTCTGCCACAACAACGTCTACGATACACAGAGGATCGACCTCTGTTAAAGTCGGCGATTGTTTGACAGCTGCTCCCAATTTGATCATGTCAAACAAGGCTTCCTTGGAGGGCGAACCCTCAAGCCCCAAGGAAGCCCAAAGCTGCAACAAATCATAATTAGTTACATTGACATCAGAAATAATATCCTCTCCCGGGGGAGGAGGAGGAGCTGCCTCGCTATGCGAGGCAACTCTTTCTCCCAAACCCTGAGATCGGTCAACAGAACTGCGGCCTACGCTACCACTCAACAGTTTCTCGGAAGAAACCGATCGAGTGGGAGCTTCGGAGGAGGTTCGGGGCACGGAAGAAGAGCCCTTGGGATTTTCTCCTTTCAAAGAAATCTTCGAAGGAGAAATATCTCGCTTGGATTTCTTCTTCCGGCGCCGGGAAAACCTCTCCCACTTTGAGGTAGACCACTCCCTACACTCACCGCATACGTTACTCTTATCACACCGTTGGCCCCTACAGTAAGGACACAAGGTGTGTGGGTCCGTTTCGACCGCCGACATATAAGTTCCATAAGGGCGGTCAGGTAAACCGGGACAATTACGCATCACAGAGGCCAACTTCACAAACACTGTCAAAGAAAAAAGCAAACAAAAGATCCGTTAAATGGCTGTCAGAGAAGGCAAGGATGACAGCGGACATGTCCATCTAGCACCCAAGCAGAGAGCAAAGTGAGCTCAGCACCGGTGTGAGGGGGGGGTATCAAGCTACCCTCCCTACCCGCCCGCTAACTAGCGGTGGGGTAGTAAACCCTCGTTAAAATTCTAATGGCTTGTCATTTCAGCTACGCCGAAAGTAATTGTCCATATTAAATAGCATGATTTGTATTTCAGTTATGGAACAACTATCCTTTATTTCAAAAGTCATAAAATATATAATTCTTGAACAACTAATTAGTCACTTGAAAGAAATGGAAGCACTGCTAGACAACCAGTCTGCTTACAGAAAATTATACTCTACAGAGACTGTTATCTGTTCTGTTGTAAATAGTATGCTGGAAAATGCTATAAGCCCAAGGGCTCCAACGGAAAAATATCCTAGTGAGGATAGTTTAGATTCAGGGAAACAGGAATGAGGAAGATCAATTTTCCTTTGGACAGTGAGTGACAGAGCCATCTGATAAAAGTATAGGAGGAACTGTTGCATCTACACTAAAAAGTGCAGATTTAAGGGAAGTCTACCATTTATATTCCTGGGTTGTACCAGAAAGTGTTTCTTTTATGGTTAAATTGTATTCCTTTCCAGTTGAAGCATAAACTCCCTGAGCAAAAGCTCTAACCCAAGTATAGTTATTCCAAGTCAAATCTGCTCTGTTACCCTTCCAAAGATGATAGGCCTCGTTTCTCCAAATAAGCACTTCTAGAATCATCATTGAACCATGGTTTGTCCTTCACTCACTACCTTAACACACGAGAAGGGATATGCCTATCAATTATGTTGACTAGATTCTCATTCAAAGGAACAGCAGGATTAGTGCTACTAGAAAACTGTGAATAATTCTGGCCCAAAAGATTACTCAAAATCCCATTCAAGTATACTTGAGATTTCATATAAATATTATACGAGTATGATACATCAGGGACGAGCTGCTCAGTTTTCACTACTAACTAAATCCAGGCATGATTAGATGTCCGAACTGGAGAACCAACTTTACTTGTTATAACGCCAGGAGTGTCGGCGTACACGAGGTCCAAGTAGTTATCAGACCTGTGAGTAGCTTCCCTTATGATTTGCTCACAGCCTGATTCAGAGGCAAAGTCTAAAGCTCTTAAGCCATTGCAATTGGTAGGAGAAACAGAATTTAACCACTTCCATTGGTGAACATTGAAATTGCCAACAAAGACAAAAGAGGTCTTTCTGTCATCATCTTGCCATAATGGTAAAAAGACAATCAAAGATAGAATCATCCAGACATGAACACAAATAGAAGCTGTTATGTCTGCCACAAACTCTTATCACCTGAATCTCATGACATTCACATTCATAGCAGGATTTATGAGAGGCAAGGGATTTGGTCCTAATATACACCGTCATTGCTGCTTTTGATAAAGTTGTGCATGAACTGCTACTCAATGACCTACTCTCCATCGGTATTGAAGATCAAGATTTTGAATACCTAAAAGACTACTTGATTGACAGAAATTGCTCAGTGCAAATTGGAAACACTTATTCATTACATGAGCCACTAAAAAGAGGGGTAACTCAGGGGAGTGTACTGGGCCCAATCTTATTCTGTATCTATACTATTGGTCTGTCAAATATACTACTATGGATTTCACAGACAGTGCAAGTGCGATTTTTTGCAATTACTCTGTAACGAACAGTCGTATCAATACGAGATGTTGCTATAAGGTATTACACCCAGTGAGGAAATTTATAGGGGTATAATGAATCTTTAATTATTAATTATAAAGACACTTGTCCCTATGCCAAAGGGCAAAATCTCAATCATCCAGTCACAAAACCGAACAATAATATACAGAACCTCTACCTCCACCCCCTCCCTCCCTCTCCTTTCATCCCTCACCTGCTCTCCCCCTGCTTCAAGCTATCTCTCTCCACCTCCACGCCATCCATCCCTCTCCGTTCTTTCCCTTCCCTTCATTATTATTATTATTATTATTACTATCCAAGCTACAACCCTAATTGGATAAGCAAGATGCTATAAGCCCAGGGGCTCCAATAGGGAAAAATAGCCCAGTGAGGAAAGGAAATAAGGAAATAAATAACTGAAGAGAACAAATTAACAATAAATCATTCTAAAAAAAGTAACAACGTCATAACAGATATGTCATATATAAACTATAAAAAGACTCATGTCCGCCTGGTCAACAAAAAAGCATTTGCTCCCACTTTGAACTTTTGAAGTTCTACTGATTCAACAACCCGATTAGGAAGATCATTCCACAACTTGGTAACAGCTGGAATAAAACTTCTAGAGTACTGCATAGTATTGAGCCTCGTGATGGAGAAGGCCTGGCTATTAGAATTAACTGCCTGCCTAGTATTACGAACAGGATAGAATTGTCCAGGGAGATCTGAATGTAAAGGATGGTCAGAGTTATGAAAAATCTTATGCAACATGCATAATGAACTAATTGAACGACGGTGCCAGAGATTAATATCTAGATCAGGAATAAGAAATTTAATAGACCGTAAGTTTCTGTCCAACAAATTAAGATGAGAATCAGCAGCTGAAGACCAGACAGGAGAACAATACTCAAAACAAGGTAGAATAAAAGAATTAAAACACTTCTTCAGAATAGATTGATCACCAAATATCTTAAAAGACTTTCTCAATAAGCCAATTTTTTGTGCAATTGAAGAAGACACAGACCTTATGTGTTTCTCAAAAGTAAATTTGCTATCGAGAAACACACCTAAAATTTTGAAAGAGTCATACAAATTTAAAGAAACATTATCAATACTGAGATCCGGATGTTGAGGAGCCACTGTCCTTGACCTACTTACAATCATACTTTGAGTTTTGTTAGGATTCAACTTCATACCCCATAACTTGCACCATGCACTAATTTTAGCTAAATCTCTATTAAGGGATTCACCAACCCCAGATCTACATTCAGGGGATGGAATTGATGCAAAGAGAGTAGCATCATCTGCATATGCAACAAGCTTATTTTCTAGGCCAAACCACATGTCATGTGTATATAGAATGAAAAGTAATGGGCCAAGAACACTACCCTGTGGAACACCGGATATCACATTCCTACACTCACTATGGTGCCCATCAACAACTACTCTTTGAGATCTACTACTTAAAAAATCAATAATAATGCTAAGAAACGACCCACCCACTGCCAACTGTTTGAGTTTGAAAACAAGGGCCTCATGATTAACACGGTCAAAGGCAGCACTAAAATCAAGGCCAATCATACGAACTTCCCGACCACAATCAAGGGATTTCTGTACTGCATTGGAGATTGTAAGAAGGGCATCACATGCTCCAAGGCCTTTACGAAAACCAAATTGCAAACTAGGGAATAGATGATTACCTTCAGCAAACAAGACGTTTTGCCAGAAGACGTTCAAAAACTTTAGATAATATGGGAGTTATGGAAATTGGGCGGTAATCAGATGCTCTCTTTCTGAGAAGGTAGCTTAAGTTGCAACTTATTTTGTATGATTTATGTTTATATCAAGCACTCTATCTATCTATCTATCTTATCTAATTATAATATTTATTGTTGTAGATATGGAACAATTCAATCGGTTGTTACCTATCAGATGACTGACTGCTTTATTCACTGGTTTGCCCCCCCTCCCCCCCCCCCCCTCTCTCTCTCTCTCTCTCTCTCTCTCTCTCTCTCTCTCTCTCTCTCTCTCTCTCTCTCTCTCTCTCTCTCTTATTGGTTATGTAAATAATTATTAGATTGACACCTATCTGAAGGGTTTTGGAGTAGCTGAGTGATAGACACTATGACTGATAGGAAAATGGCTGTTGTATACGTACCTACGTTTTCTTGCCTTCTTTTGACAAACCTTATTTCTACTCAGGGCATTAGCCATTTACTGGTATTACGAGGGAGAGCTTAAAGAAGTGATGGCCACCTCAGAAGATGTCTGTCCGTATGGTTGCAGAAATGAGTTTGTCACCCAACTCTTCAACTTTTTTAATAAAGAGAAAGCTGACAACTGCCCTCAGATTAGTTTGCATAGGTGACTTGTTACAGTTACTCTATGAATTACTAATAAATATTGACCCTTTCCACAGGACATTCATCAGAGTTAAAACCTTGACTAAACTGTTACATTTATACAACAGTGTCAATTATTATTAGTTTGATAGAAAAAAAATCGCAAAAAAATGTTTAAAACAAAGCAACATTCAGAGAGAGAGAAAGAGATAAGGAAAGATGTAGGACAGGTGAGGGAAGAAAGGAGAGGGGAGGAAGAAAATGGGGGTTGGAGGTGAAGGGGGTTGTAGGCAGGCGGAGCTCTTCCAAGCTGGTGTTCGTTTTCTTGCTTGGCTAATGAGTTTTGCCTCTTGGTATGGGTACAAAAGTCTTTATTATTTACAATAAATGATTCATGATACTCCTATAAATTTCCTTACTGGGTGTAATACACTATAGTAAAATCTCGTACTGATACGAGTGTTTGTTACATAATAATTGCAAAAAATCGCACTTGCACTGTCTGTGAAACCCATAGTACATAGGCATAGAGTGAAGTTCAAACTATTTGCAGATGATACACTATTTTACTTCTCTATAAATGATATAGGCAACACTACTGAAACTCTAAACTGGATTCCTGCCAGCGTTAGGGAATGTGTGACATTCAAACAACCAAAATTAAATGAAAATAAAACTGAGTTAATGGTGGTCAGAAAGAAAAACTGCCTAAGAAACTTGCGTGATATTAAAATAAACATAAATAACAAGTCTGCCCCGATATCTAGTAAAGTTCGTGATCTAGGGGTATCTCGACTGTAACCTGTCTTCCAATGCCCAAATTAATAATGCAGTAAAACCTGCTGGCTATCATCTTAAAAACACTGCTTTTATAAAGTACCACCTGGATGAAAATTCTCTAAAGAAACTTGTGATGAACTGTGATTTTACCAGGATTGACTACTATAACTCCATTTACTACAATTTACCAAAAGTGCAACCAAAGAAA
Source organism: Palaemon carinicauda (assembly GCF_036898095.1). Taxonomy (NCBI): domain Eukaryota; kingdom Metazoa; phylum Arthropoda; class Malacostraca; order Decapoda; family Palaemonidae; genus Palaemon; species Palaemon carinicauda. Next base: position 88,434,489 of record NC_090751.1, read on the forward strand.
TTACAAAACATAATAAACAGAGCAGCAAGACTGATGAAAGGTGTCCCATCCGGAGAAAGGATCACTCCTACACTAATTGATTTACACAGGCTGCCTAGTAAAGCAAGAATTGAGTTTTAAATATGTGCAATAACCCATCAAGTTTCAAATAGGACCAATGACCCATCAAGTTATCAAAACTGGATGTCCTAATATCTAAAATATTATTGTGCAGCCAACAAATCTTGTTGACACGAGAATAGTTACAAAGAGTTTCAAATTATTTGAACCTAGATATATGTCTTACTGTAGGCTCTAGAGCCTTTATATATGCAGCCCCGAGACTATACAATAAGCTCCCACTAGACACCCGATAAGATTGGAGATATTAAGACTTTGTTCGATAATATGGACCTGACAGTAAACGAGCAATATGCGGTGTGAAATGCTGAATGCCTTAGAATGTATACAATAAAATGAATATGAAGGTCCTGTAGAGAGTGAGGTTCCTCTGCTGTATGGGACCAGAAAAGCAGTCCTTAAAGTAGAGTAAAACAACCATGTTACAAAGATCTTGGCCTTTGAGAGATATTTCATCTTTGGAGTAGGAATGGAGGATGGCCTCATGATTGATTGATTGATTTAAAGTTTTCAGGCATCCTGACATCTAAGGTCATTGACGCCGATATCATTTAGTTTATGTATACAAAAAAAAAAATTAAAATCATAAAAGTTGAATGTCATAAAAGTTAAATAGTTTTTAGAAGACCTGTTTCTGAAATAAATCTAAAGATGCCACTTGCATAGTAGGACACATCATGTCCAAGAATCTTGGCAAGGATGAACCTGCCACCCTCACCTCAAGCCTCAAACAAATATCTATTCCTTAAGTTGTTATAATTGGGGCATTCGGTCAACAAATGCCTCACTGTTAGAGGTACAAAACAGCCGTCACAATATGGTTGGTGTTGGCCCTTCAGCAGAAACTCGTGTGTCAACCGAGTGTGACCAATACGGAGACGACAAAGAGACGTCTCCCATTTTCGGGGCATCATATTATACCTCCAAGGAGATATGACATTTGTTAACTCTCGCATTTTATTCCCATCTAGGCTATCCCATTGCTGGTGCCATTTATTGCAAACCAATTTCTTGATGTCAGGTAAGGAATCATTACAGGGAATAGAATACCTTCTTGGCAGCAACTCGGATGCAGCATTCTTAGCCAGTGAATCTGCCTTCTCATTCCCACACACACCTACATGTGCTGGAACCCTACAAAATCGAACTGTTATACCTCTCCGTCCAATAATAAAAAGCCATTCTAAAATCATTAAAACTAGAGGGTTATTAGAATTAAAAACTTCTATAGCTTGAAGGACACTCCTTGCATCACTAAAAATTGTAAAATTACCCTCCTTCTCCAACGCTATTTTCTCAATAGCGGTTAATATGCCATACAGTTCGGCAGTAAATATGGAAGCGGTCAGAGGAAGTGCACCTCTACAATTAAAACCATTACTATGTACCCCAAATCCAACGCCAGCATCAGATTTGGAGCCATCAGTATAGATAAAAGTTGGTCCTCTATGTTCTTTAACATGTTCATTTAAAAGAGACCCGGCTTCTAGGTCTGACATACAGTGATACCTCGGTAGTCGAACGACTCTATACTCGAACAATTCGGAGTTCGACCAAAATTTTCGAGAAATTTTTGCTGCGGTGCTCGACCAAAAATTCGGTACTCGACCAGCCGAACACGTGACGACCGCATGGGCTTTGTGATGATCGCGCCATCTCGGCCACTCTCGCTTGTTCGGGAAGCATCAGTTCTCTCGAGAGCGTCACTCAGACAACGCGCGATCAGCATTCGTTGTGATTTAGTGATTTTCAGTGCTTTTAATTGCTTTTTTAGCTTTCATAATGAGTCCCAAGAAAGTAATGAGTGTTAAGGGGAAGGAGAAGAGGAAAACAGTGCGAACAACGATCGAGTTGAAGAAGGAAATTATAGCGAAATATGAGAATGGTGTACGAGTGTCCGATTTAGCGGTAGAATACGGAATGGCGAAGTCGACCATTTCTACGTTTTTAAAGCATAAAGAAATGATTAAGAAGGCGAATGTTGCAACGGGAGTTACGGCGGTAACTAAGCAAAGGCCACAAGTGATTGAGGAGATGGAAAAGTTGCTTTTAATATTTATTAAAGAAAAACAGTTGGCCGGGGAAAGTGTTAGTGAAGCGTTCATTTGTGAAAAAGCGTTGCATATCTATGAAGAATTAGTGAAGAAAAGTCCGAGTACCAGTGAAAGTGATTCATTTACATTTAAAGCGAGCAGGGGTTGGTTTGAAAAGTTTCGTAATAGAACAGGTATTCATCGTGTTACTAGGCATGGGGAGGCAGCTAGTTCGGATCAAATTGCAGCCGATAAATACGTGGGGGAATTCGATCGGTACATAAATGAACAAAATTTGATCGCACAACAAGTCTTTAATTGTGATGAGACTGGGTTATTTTGGAAGAAAATGCCAGCCAATACGTACATTACCAAGGACGAGACGAAGATGCCAGGTCACAAGCCAATGAAAGATAGGCTAACATTGTTGCTGTGTGCAAATGCAAGTGGCGATTGCAAGATCAAACCCTTGTTAGTGTACCACTCGGACAACCCCCGGGTGTTCAAACGAAATAATATTTGTAAAAGTGCACTACCAGTTATGTGGCGCTCGAACACTAAATCTTGGGTCACAAGACAATTCTTTACTGAGTGGATAAACGAAGTGTTTGCCCCCCAGGTTAAGGCTTACCTCATTGAAAAGAGCTTGCCAATGAAATGTCTTCTGGTTATGGACAATGCTCCTGCACATCCTCCAGGTCTCGAGGATGACTTGAAAGAAGAATACAGCTTTATCAAAATCAAATTCTTGCCCCCCAATACTACTCCCATACTCCAGCCCATGGACCAACAGGTCATTTCAAACTTCAAAAAACTCTATACCAAGGCCCTTTTCAGAAAGTGTTTTGAAGTGACCAGTGACACGAAGTTGACCCTAAAGGAATTCTGGAAGGAACACTTCAGCATCCTCAACTCTGTTAACATGATTGACCAAGCTTGGCGAGGTGTGACCTATAGGACATTGAACTCTGCCTGGCGTAAGCTGTGGCCATCATGTGTCACAGAGAGGGAGTTTGAAGGTTTCCAACCAGAGGCGGGTCCAAGCACTGCTACCCCTGTAATTTCTGATGACACTGATGTCGTTGAGGAAATTGTTGTCATGGGCAGGAGTTTGGGGCTTGAGGTCGACAAGGATGATATTGATGAGCTTGTAGAAAGCCATTCTACCGAGTTGACTGTGGAGGAATTGTTGCACCTGCAACAACAACAGCAGCAGGATCTGATTGTGGTGCAGGAATCTTCAGAAGAGGATGAGGTAAGGGAGGATGTTCCAAGTTCTCTCATCAATGAAATTTGTTCCAAGTGGGCAGATGTGCAGGCTTTTGCTGAAAAATACCACCCAGAAATTGCAGTAGCAAACCGGGCAGTGCATATGTTTAATGATAGTGTCATGTATCATTTTCGAAGAATACTGCAGAGGAGGAAGAAACAATTAACAATAGACCAGTTTTTCACAAAAGAAAAGAAAGCTGCTACATCAAAGCCTGTTTCTCCTCCAAAGAAGAGACAAAGAAGAGAAGAAACCCCTGAAATAGATCTGCCCACCCTTTCATTGGAGAGAGAAACAACTCCTGAAGGAGAACTACCCCGCCACATCATGGAAGGGGACTCTCCTTCCAAGCAGTAACCTCCCCCTTCCATCCTCTCCACATCCATCCCTGTATGCCATCGAACCGCTGCTCAAAGGTATGTTCACTACAGTACAGAAAATGGTTTAAAATTGTTTTATTTTAGTACAGTAAATGGTTTAAAATTGTTTTATAGGATTTTCTGACCAATTTCATACACATTTAGATAATTATTGTTGTTTAGGTACACGTTTTATTAATATTTTGGGCCTGTTCGAGTGCTTGGGAACGGAATAGAATATATACCATTATTTCTTATGGGGAAAAAAAATTCGGTACTCGAACAAATCGGAGGTCGAACACGGATCTCGAACGGATTATGGTCGAGTACCGAGGTATCACTGTATTCTTCTTCTCTCCTATAAAATATTTACAAACAGATATCTCTGGTAATTTCCATGGAGGCGTTGATGATACCTTGAATGGTATTATCTTACATCTAACTATATCCAGACTGTTTAATAATTGTTTCACCCGAAAGCCATAGGGTTGAGGAGATTTTGAGTGCATCTCAAAAGTATGTTGGGTGCCTCACAAGGCTTGCAGTCTGGAAGGCTAAAGAATTAGGGAGTCTTTGCAATTTAAACCAATACTGAAGAATAGAAGACATCCGGTAAAGGTCTAGAGGTAACTCTCCAGCATCAACAAGGAGACTTGGGATAGGTGATGTTCTAAATGCTCCCGTGGACAATCTAATACCTGCATGATGTATTGAATCTAATATTTTCAACCGGCTTGGGGTGGCTAAAGAGTATATTTCACAACCATAACTAATTTTGGAAAAAATCAAGGCCTTGTATAATTTTAAAATAGTATTGCAGTCTGCCCCCCATGATGCATGGGACAATACTTTAAAAATATTCAGAGCTTCAACACATTTAGCTATTAGGTGAGAAACCCATGTAAGTCTACAATCAAATATCAAACCTAAAAATTTGGTTTCCGATACACATGGGATCCTTTGACCTTTAATGTATATATCCGGGTCTGGATGTGCTCCCCGGATACAACAGAAATGTACAATAGTAGTTTTACTTGTCGAGAACTTAAATCCATTCATATCGGCCCACTGGATAATTTTGTCAATCGAGAGCTGTAGTTTTCTCTCAACCATTGCCATTCTGGCTCCAGCAAATGATATGGAGAGATCATCCACAAATAATGTTGAGAGAACATCCTGGGGAATTGCTGAGGATATCCCATTAATTGCTAGTGCAAAAAGGGTTACACTCAGCACACTACCCTGAGGAACTCCTTCTTCCTGGCACTTACTCTCTGATAGAGTTTCCCCCACTCTCACTTGAAAAACTCTCATGTGAAAGAAATGCCTGAATAAATAGTGGCAGCTCTCCTCTCAATCCGATTTCATGTATAGTTTTAAGTATACCATATCTCCATGTGGTATCATATGCCTTTTCAAGGTCAAAAAATACTGTAACATGGTGCTGTTTGGAAGCAAAGGCTTCACAAATAGAAGACTCGAGTCGTATAAACACATCAGTCGTTGAGTGCATTTTTCTGAATCCACATTGAATCGGTGATAAAATACCTTTCTTTTCAAGGTACCATATCAGCCTTGCATTGACCATCTTCTCCATGATTTTACATAAACAAGATGTCAATGCAATAGGACGATAGTTTGCTGCTAAAAACTTGTCTTTACCAGGTTTTAAAAAGGCTAAAATAATTGCTAGTTCCCAAACACTTGGGTAACTATGATCACGCCATATTCTATTAATAATGCTTAAAATAAATAGCTTTCTATTAAAATGTACATGTTTAATCATTGCATATGGAATTCCTTCAGGTCCAGGGGCTGTATCATTGCAATGAGCAAGTGCGGAATCAAATTATCTGTCAGTGAAAGGAGAATTATAAGACTCTTCCCTTCTTGTTGCAAAATTTAAAATTTTCTTTTCTTCAACACTCCTATACTGGTGACCAGGGGCTCCTACACACTTGCTAGATACATTTGAAAAATGACTAGCCAGGGCATTGCTAACATCATTTGCTTCCGTTACATACTGACCATTCACCTTCAACACTGGTGGTGGGTTGGGGGTGAATTTGCCAGCTATCTTTTTTACTTTCCTCCACACAGCAGATGGTGGTGTTCTACTGTTAATGGAGGAAACAAAAGACATCCATGACTGCTGCCTTGCTTCTTTCATGGCATGACGGAACTGTGCTCTACATTTCTTACACATAATTAAATTCTCATTAGTTCGGAGTCTATGCAATCGTGTTAAGAGATCTTCTTGTGGCTCTGTGGAAGGCAGTTAGTTCTGAAGACCACCACGGGACTGGTCGTCGTTTGAATAACCCTGTTGTTTTGGGAAATGAATAGACTCCTCCTGTATGGAGAGTTCCATTCAGTAAGTCTATGGCATCATCGATATTTTCAACCTGTTCAGCATCCCCCTCAATTTCGCTTAGTTCACAAAATTTTTCCCAATCTGCCTTGTCAAGATTCCATCGTGGCGATCTCTGTAAAGGTGGACCATTGTTGGTGTTTATAATGATTGGTGCATGATCACTAGTATGCCAATCACCTAATGTCCTCCAATCATCTAATGTCCTCCAATCATCTAATGTCCTCCAATCAAAATCAAGAAGGCAGTTTGAGCTTGCAATTGAAAGGTCAATGCATGACAAGGTACCTGTCTGAACATGGAAGTGTGTGGGCTCTCCTGTATTAAGGAGTCCCATATCCTCATTCTCCACAATCGATGAGATAATATTGCCCCTTGTGTTTGCTAAGATATCACCCCATAAAGGATGTCTACCATTCATATCTCCCAGTAAGAGAAATGGTTGAGGGAGTTGTTGAATGACCTCTGCTAAATCATCATATAAAATATTATCATTTGGAGGTAAGTACAGAGAGCAAATTGTATATTTTCTCCCTATATCAATTTGTACAATAACTGCCTGCAGGGTTGTACGTATAGACATAGGTATTTGGGGAACATCTCGACGAATGTATACGAGATTTCCGCCATGGTTCCCTGCTTGTTGATTATATGGTGTTCTATAGCTAACATACTCTCGAGGACTAGGAGTGTTAGAATCAAGCATACTTTCCTGTAGACATACAATTATGGGGGAATGCTCATGAATTAGGAGCTCAAGTTCTTCATATTTTGCCCTCAAACCCTGACAGTTCCATTGCAAAATGGAGGAGAAAACTATGGATTATTTCTGGAAGACATCTTGGATGAGGTCTTCCTATTAGCAGTTTTTAATCTAACATTATTACCTGTAGATTTCTTCAGAGGTGGTCTTGTTATGTTGGGTTTTATGTTTGTGTTTTTCTTTGTATCCTTTTGATCTATTTGTTGAGGTGGATGGTGGACCTCAACTTGAATTTCTGATTTATTCAGTTTATCTTCTGATTCATTAGAAACATCAACAGACAAAACATCAAATTTATTTGATGTCATAACCTTAACGTTTCTAATGGAGGGTGGAGAGAGAGATGGAGGTCTCTCTCTTTTCCTATTTATCGGTGGTGAGGATTTACCAGGTTTTTGCACCTTCCCTACCACAGGTGCACCTGGTAACTTTGTTTCGGGTGGAACTTCCATTAAAATCAGGCAAGGACATGGCCTGAGAGAGGTTAGTACTATTGTTGGTAATGGAGGATGAAGTTTGTATAGAAGTGGGCAGTGTCACAGTTTTAATACACAGTGGCAAAGCCTTGAAAGGCAATATGCTTACCTTGTCACGTAAAACTCTACTATCATTAGATGATGTATTTCTTTTCTTGGGATTACTGACAGCACTGTGGGTTCGATGTCTCCTGTGATATATTTTCTCTTGATTTCAGTGCCTTTGCATAGCTGTTTGGTTTTTACAGTAGTCTTTTGGCATGTCCTACACTTATGTGTTCTACACTGGATTTGTTGAGGGCTGCTTCTTCAAACTTATAAATCTCGCAGCTCCTGTCAGTGGATTTATGGTTTGAATTGCAATTCAAACAGCTGGGCTCAAGTGTACTCTCTCCATGATAAGGACTGGCACAGATGCTACACATTTTTTCATTTTTACAAACTTTAAAAGGATGTCCAAATTTTAAACATTTGAAGCATTGTAAGGGCTTTTGTTTAAAAGGTCAAACTTTTATTCTTTTATTTTCAATATCGATTTGGAAAGGCACATCAGCATCCTGGAAAGTAAGGATAATCATTGATGTCCCAGGAATCTTATGCACTTTCCACTGTTAATGGGCACATGGCTAGTATTTCCTCTTCTTTAAATTCGTACAGATCTTTATTGAAGACTACTCCCCTTCCGTAACTAAAGTTTAGGTGGGGTTTGACATCTAACATATCCTCATCACTGCTTGTCGTAAGGTTAGACAGTATTACTGATTGCGTGTATGATTTTGCATGGATTAGGAAGCTATTTTTCCCAAAGCGAGATATATCACCTGGTGCAATGGTTCCTACCTTTTTCTGAATTAGTTTGCTAATTTTAAAATAATTCCCATTACTCCCTTTAGGCTCGGCAACAAGCCACATTGGTGGTTCTGGCTTTCTTTGGGGGGAGCATAGTTAAATCGATATCTTTCTCAAACCAGTCAGCAGGTCTATATACATCCAAACTGTTTGGTATCTTATCACATAGGGCAATCATGACATTTAAGTTATTAATTTTGATATCACTGATGTTACATATTGCATTGAATACTTCTTCATGATTATTATAAGTTATCCATGAATGCCATTTTTCATTTTCAAGTTTCATTCTAATTTATTTTATCACTCCATAGCATCTAAATGCTTTATATATCATATCATAATCAGTATTTATTGGAATTTGGGTAACATGAAGGATTCTTAGTTTCCCTTTGTTACCCGACTTAATTGGTTTTAAAACATTAGTAGAGGGGTCCTTTTTTGTTCCTAGGTCGTCAACAGAATTTTCCTTGATTGAATTAGCAGAGGTCGTCTACAGTGCCGGGGGAGAGTCAGCGTATCCAGGGGATGGGGGTTCGTTACTTAAAGAATCCATTAGACGAGAGAGAGAAAAAGGTTAGTTTGATGTACCTGCTCGAGAATGTTAGGCCATCACACGTCAGAAAGGAAATTTGCACTCTCCACTATCGGCACAATGAGAGAATACTTCCCAGATGGTCCACTCCATACCCTACCCGAAGGATAGCATCAAAACAGATATAGAGGCACAGGTGTAAGCTGAACCCGCCTGTTAGGACCGAGACCAAGAAATTATGGAATCATCCTCCCCATACCTGTAATGACGGGCTTCCGGCCAAAAGCCGAGAGTCCTACCCCAAGCATTGGATCCCCCTGGATTCCGAAGACCTAACACTTGAGAATAGTTCCGCCAAAAAGGTCCAAACCATCTTCGGGATGGCTGAAATCATCCAATACTCTCACATATAGCTTTGAATGCAAACACCTCCCAACCGTGACACCTCCTCCCACTCATCAAAGCAGGCAGCAATAAAGGATGTATGAACATCCCCGCTGGGGCTACAATGGATGTAGAAACATCCAAGCCATAGGAAAAAAAAAAAAAAATAATAATAAATATATATGTACATAATATATACACAAATATAATGAGGGAAATTTTTCTCATAGAGTTTGGAAAGCAAGACGAAAGAAAGTTTATGAAATTAGGATAAGGTCGAAGTAATATTGAGAAAAAGAAAAAGGTGAAAGAGAGAAATTTAGATTCAAACTGGGAGAGAAATTTCCCCAAGTTCGAGAGCCCTCTTGCCCGTCACCAAGTTTCAGTACGGGAATGAAATGCCGTGCTGAAGCTCAATGACTTCATCAAAGCATTCTCTCATTAAGAGGGATGGCCTCATGAAGACAATCATACTCTTCTTCATCCTCAACAGGTTCTCCAAAAGAAGAAGAATTCTTTTTCAAGCAAAATTCCAGACGAACCTCTTCCAGACGCGCATCCCTATTGAACATGTCCAGACACATCTTACCAGCAATCCTCTTCGGAGAGTGTCTCTTAAGGGCAAATCACCTGTGCGCTTCAACCCCAGCTCGCTCTTCCTTTTTCAGAATTACCCCTCACCAAACACTGAAGAGAAAGCAAAATATTATTAGTCTCTAAAATTCCCAGCTAGAGAGAGAAATCTTTCACAAACGGATGATACCCGAGTGAGTTGTCAGTGAGCCAGCTGGGGGGGGGATGTCTCCTCCCCACTACTGACATCATTCTCCTATGTAAAGGACGATGGTTTGCATTTCATGTAGAAAAAAAAAAATAAATAGGTACAGTACCCCAGTCAGTAAAGGGTTGTGTACGGGACTGGACATGCTTAAGTAATTATATAAAAAGGTTTTTTTTTAGCAAGAAAACAAATTTTCATAAAATATACACATTTTCCTAGACAAAACTCTAAATTTACAAATTCCAAGAAGTCACGAGTCACACCCATCAAGCCATAAACTGATGAAGTATCCATACTTCACTTGCTGCAAATTTCATCTTCATTTCATCATAAATACAAAGCAAAATTCAACAATTCAAATAAAAAGTTTGAGAAAAAGATTAATTATCCCTGGATATGATGCTACTGTGCCTTTAAACTCCTTGGGACCAAAGATAAAAGTAGAAGCGTCTTTGAGAAGAGGGTGGGAGGGGCTACTCGTCTGGGCTCACCACTTGTCATTTACCTCAAAAAATTCAACAGCATTCCAGCTCCACTGAAGACATAATTCATTTTAAAAGGTGGAAGGTTTATATACACGTAGGAAGAAATATTGTATTCCTTCAATATATACAGTAATGCAAAAATAAAGTGATTGATATTTAGTACATTTATAATACAGTACTAAATTACAATATTCATAAAGTACAGCACCAGTACTGTATGTTTGAAAACCATTTGCAAAATTTTCTAGATCTAATGTTTAATGGTAATTTCTTTAGTTCGTGATACTGTATACCAGTACAGTAACTATATAATTACAGTCAGAAGAATAAATAATTTAAGATAACCCATGTGACATTAATAGATTAACAGTGATTCTTTTATACTGCGACTTCAGTATTCTAAAGACTCTAGTGTATGGTATTTACCTCCTGGCACGAATCCTTGTCAACTCTTGCTCACTCCTTTCAAAATATGTCGATCTTGACTGTAGATAACTACAATACTTGGAAACTTTTCTCCATAATTGCAACATCTAGTGGATAATGAAGTTTCTATGCATGGTGTTTTCCTCAGCAGTTTGTTTACATGCACAATCTGAAAATGTGAAAGTATACTTCATAATAAAGACAAATACTGAAAAACAATATTTTAAAATGAACAGTTCTATTTAGCTATAGTTGCAGATCAAAATTCAAGAAAACCTGTTCTTATGTTACCATATAATCAATATAAAGTAACAATACCAATTTAATCTTTTCCTTCTTACACATGAAAAAAGTAAAACAAAACTTGTCATATTAAAATTGTTCGAGTGAAATAGAAGAATCAATTTTGATGGTACTCCATTGTAAACTTGATGAATGAGAAACAGATTCTAGAAACATTTAAAATTGTCTTCTTCCTCCTGATGACTTGAAGTACTATAAATAACAGTTGTCAAATCATGTTGAAGGGGGATAACACCACCACTATTGCTGAGAATTGTCTGAATTTCTACAAAATGAGACATTTTGATTGGATCGTTAGCATACAAGGGGGAACAGAATTCAAGTTGATGACGGTGGAGGCAGGGAAAACAGGGAACCAATATCATTTCCAAATACTGTATTAAACGGAACCAAAGGCTCCAGATCCAAGATTTTCCACTCAAGCAAAAATTAACCTGCCTCATACATCTTGTGATGATGCCTCTCTTACTGGAAGAACTAAATAACCAAGAACTAGGACGCAACCGAATAAAATAAGGAGGTTGAAAAATATTTGAGAACTTAAGAATACATCTAAAAAAGGGATTTTGACGAAGGAAAAATCTATTTCTGGGGAGAGACCTGTGACGCCCGGTGAAAGGGTCCTTCTTTACACTTTTCTGATATAAATCTTCCAAATATACCAGAGAAAGATAAAAGCATGGAATGCAGAGGTTACTACCCTCGCGCGAGCACCTTGTGGGTGTCGTGTATACATCAGGGGCGTGTGAAAACCACTATTCACAGGCTGTCTTCCATTTAGATAATTCCTTCATCAAAGGGAAGGGCCGTAACAGAGGCCCTAGAAACCACACTTGGACCACGCCACCGACACCTAACACGAGCACCCTCTAGGACATCCTTCCGCAAGAACATATGGCTTGGCAAGGAAAGGGTGGGTCCGTACAAAAATAACCGGGAAGGGTTTCACCGGGCGTCACAGGTCTCTCCCCAGAAATAGATTTTTCCTTCGTCAAAATCCCTTTTCTGGGTCGACCTGTGACGGCCGGTGAAAATGTACCAGAGAATGCCTTCCAAGCCCAATAAAGTAATAACATAATAAGGAGAATACAAACACCATGTAAGACAATAATATAATATAATAATGTAAGTAAACATCAAATTACAAACTAGACAAATGACATAGGGAACGTAAGGCTAAATAAATATGAAGACAAGGAATCAACTGAGTGTCGAAACGCAAAAGGCATCAAACCTTACATGTCTAAGCATATCTAAACATTAAAGGAACGGTAAAAACAATAACAGTTAAACCATAGGAATTAAACATGGTAAAAATCATAGGGCTAACGAACTACCCAGGAGAGTGGCGACGTGGTGTGAGTGGCGGGTAGGAGGGAGAAGAAAAGAGATGGAAGAAAGGAAGAAGAGATTAATGGGGAGAGATAAGACTCCCCGCTGCAACCGTTGGGTATTTAAGGGCCTGTAAGTTCTTTAGATAGTGGCGTTTGAAAACCATAGGAGATTTCCAACCCGTATATTTTTTAAGGTCATCAAAGTCCCTGTTCTGTTAGTAATTGATGGAGGTAGCTACTGACCGTATATCATGAGCATGGGGAAATGATTCCGGATTAGTATGTTTAATGAAGTAGAGGATTTGTTGTCTGATACCTTGAATGGAAATAGTACCTCCTTGTTTCTTGATAAACAAGGGGCCAGACGAGCGGGTGGCAGTTCTAGCTAAAAAGGCCCTGAGAGTAGTGACTGGACACAGAGAAAGGATCCTGGGGAAGAGGGATAATCTTCCGAGGGGAGTACCTATTTTGCGGATCCTCATTTTTAGCTAGGAAAGCTCTGTCTGGAGAAAGGAGTACTTCGTCTGAAGGGAAGAAATCTATGTTTTCCGGGTTTCGTGAGAGAGCTGCTAGTTCTGATATTCTAGCACCTGAGGCCAAAGCCGTTAAAAATAAAGTCTTCCTAAGAAGAGTGATATAAGAGCAGGATTCATTGTCCGTGTCCGACGCAAGTTTGAGGACATCGTTCAGAGACCAAGATACCTTTTGTGGCCGAACCGAAGGTCGAAGCCTAGCACACGCTTTTGGAAAAGATGAGAAATAGGAATCAGCTAGGTTAATGTTAAACCCAACAAGGAAGAACTTGTTCAAAGCTGACTTGATGGTGGTTAAAGTTCTAGCTGCTAGGCCTTTGTCAAATAGGAACCTCAAGAAAGAGATGGCTAAATTCGGAGACATACGAGTATGGTCTGAATTCTTAGGAAATCTGCTAGTTTCTTAACGGCCGAATCATATTGACGAATTGTCGAGTCCCTTTTGTCTGATTCGATGAAGAGAACGTTTTCCGGGTCAATGTTCGCATCTCTACGAGCTGCAAACTTCATGTAGTCCACAAAGTTAGAGTTTTGGCTATCCTTGAGGAATCTGACACAGTGAGTTTAGATTACTTGGGTCAGTTTGGGGAACGGGATCCGGAAGGGACGGAGTTTCAACTCGAGGAGGAGAGGAAACCAACTGTTCTTTGGCCAGTGAGGTGCTACTAAAGCCACTGCTCCCCGGAAGGAGCGTAGTTTGTGTAAAACTTTCATTAGAAGATTCACTGGGGGGAATTAGGTAAATCTTCTTCCAATGGTTCCAATCCAGGGTTAATGCATCCATGGCATAAGCCTGAGGGTCCAGGGTTGGGGTCACATAACAAGGAAGTTTGTGATTCATCTGAGTTGCGAATAGATCTACCTGGAGGCCCGGAACCAGCCCGAGTATCCACCGGAATGAAATTATGTCTAGAGACTATTCTGATTCCAGTGGTTTCGTCCTGGATAGTGAGTCCGCTCTGACATTCTGGACTCCCGCTAAGTGAGTTGCTGACAGGAACCAGTTCTTTCCTGTTGCCAAGGCGAAGATAGTGACCAGGATCTGATTCAGGTTGGGTGACTTGGATCCGCCTCTGTTGACGCAGTGTACTACGGCTGTGCTGTCTGACACTACTCTGATGTGGGTCGACCTCGGAGGAGAGTCTCTCTTCAGGGTCAAGAACACTGCCATGGCTTCGAGAGCATTGATATGGAACTGTTTCATGGCGAGTGACCAAGAGCCCTGAAACATCTGATGTTCGGAGTAACCCTCCCATCCACTTAGAGACGCGTCTGTATGAATTGTCACTTGTGGAGGTGGGAATTGTAGAGGAACCGATTGGAGAGGTTCTTCGGTTCGCACCATGGGCGTAGTCTCATTTTCAAGACAGAGGGGATCTTCGAGACCTTGTCTCTTAAAGGTACTGTAGCTCTCTTTCTCCAAACTCGATTGATGTCTTTGAATTTGGCTTTTAATAGGAGATCTGTTACTGAAGCGAATTGGAGAAGACCAAGGATTCTTTCTAAGGCTTTTCTGGACACCTGCTTGTGATTGAGAAAATTCTTGATCTTGGAAGCTATTTCTCTTACCTTTTTGGAAGGAAGAGACAGCGTGTGCTTCGAAAGGTCCCACTGAATGCCTAACCATTCGAAGTGGCCTGATGGTTGCAGGCGGGACTTTTGGAGATTGACCCGAAATCCCAGGTTGGCGAGAAATCGAAGTACTTTCTTCGTAGCTCTGTTGCTTTCCATGGCCGACCGGGCCCAAATGAGCCAATCGTCCAGATAAGCAATGATCTGTATCCCTTGGTTCCTGAGTTGTTCTAACACTGTCTCTCCCAGTTTCGTGAATATCCTGGGAGCAATGTTGAGGCCGAAGGTATGACTTTGAACGCAAAGGCTTTCCTGCCTAGGCGGAAACCTAGATAAGAGAGAAGTTTCGAGCTATTGGCACATGATAATAGACGCCGGTAAGGTCGATAGAGGTGGTGACGGCCCCACGGGGAAGTAAGGTCCGTACCTGAGAGATAGTCAACATCCGGAATGAATGAATGATTTAAAGTTTTCAGGCATCCTGACATCTAAGGTCATTGACGCCGGTAACATTTAATTTATATATACAAAAGTAAAAAATGAAATAAAATAAAAAATTAGAGTATTCAATTAAAATCATAAAAATTGAATGTCATAAAAGTTAAATATTTTTCAGAAGACCTGCTTCTGAAAGAAATCTAAAAATGCCACTTGCATGGTAGGACACATCATTTCCAAGAATCTTGGCAAGGATGAACCTGCCACCCTCACCTCGAGCCTCAAACAAATATCTATTCCGCAAGATGTCATAATTGGGGCATTCGGTCAACAAATGCCTTACTGTTAGAGGTACTAAACAGTTGTCACAATACGGTTGCTGTTGGCCCTTCAACAGAAACTCATGTGTCAACCGAGTGTGACCAATACGGAGACGACAAAGAGACGTCTCCCATTTTCGGGGCATCATATTATACCTCCAAGGAGATATGTCATTTGTTACTTCCCTCATTTTATTGCCATCTTGACTATCCCATTGCTGTTGCCATTTATTGCAAACCAATTTCTTGATGTCAGGTAAGAAATCATTACAGGGAATGGGATATCTTCTTGGCAGCAACTCTGATGCAGCCTCCTTAGCCAGTGAATCTGCCTTCTCATTCCCGGACACACCTACATGTGCTGGAACCCAACAAAATTGAACTGTTATACCTCTCCGTCCAATAAGGAAAAGCCATTCTAAAATCTTTAAAACTAGAGGGTTATTAGAATTAAAAGCTTCCATAGCTTGAAGGACACTCCTTGCATCACTAAAAATTGTAAAATTACCCTCCTTCTCCAACGCTATTTTCTCAATAGCAGTTAATATGCCATACAGTTCGGCAGTAAATATGGAAGCGGTCAGAGGAAGTGCACCTCTACAATTAAAACCATTACTATGTACTCCAAATCCAACGCCAGCATCAGATTTGGAGCCATCAGTATAGATAAAAGTTGATCCTCTATGTTCTTTAACATGTTCATTAAAAAGAGACCTGGCTTCTATGTCTGACATATTCTTCTTATCTCCGATAAAATATTTACAAAAAGATATCTCTGGTAACTTCCATGGAGGCGTTGATGAGATCTTGAATGGAAGTATCTTATTTCTAATTATATCCAGACTATCTAATAATCGTTTCACCCGAAAGCCATAAGGTTGAGGGGATTTTGGGTGCAACTCAAAGTATGATGCTTGTCTTACAAGGCTTGCAGTCTGAAAGGCTAGAGAGTTAGGGAGTCTTTGCAATCTAAACCAATACCGAAGAATGGAAGACATTCGGTAAAGGTCTAGAGGTAACTCTCCAGCATCAACAAGGAGACTTGGGATAGGCGAGGTTTTAAAAGCTCCAGTAGACAATCTAATACCTGCATGATGTATCGAGTCTAATATTTTTAACCGGCTTGGGGTGGCTGAAGAATATACCTCACAACCATAACTAATTTTGGAAAAAATCAAGGCCTTGTATAATTTTAAAATAGTATTGCGGTCTGCCCCCCATGATGTATGGGATAATACTTTTAAGATATTCAGAGCTTCAACACATTTAGCTTTTAGCGCTTTTAGGTGAGAAACCCATGTAAGTTTACAGTCAAATATCAAACCTAAAAATTTGGTTTCCGATACACATGGTATCCGTTGACCTTTAATGTATATATCCGGGTCTGGATGTACTCCCCGGATACGACAAAAATGGACAATGGTAGTTTTACTTGTCGAGAACTTGAATCCACTCATGTCAGCCCACTGGATAATTTTATCAATAGAGAGTTGGATTTTTCTCTCAACCATTGCCATTCTAGTGCCAGCAAATGATATTGAGAGATCATCCACAAATAATGTTGAGAGAACATCCTGGGGAATGGCTGAGGATATCCCATTAATTGCTAGTGCAAAAAGGGTTACACTCAGCACACTACCCTGAGGAACTCCTTCTTCCTGGCACTTACTCTCTGATAGAGTTTCCCCCACTCTCACTTGAAAAACTCTACGTGAAAGAAATGCCTGAATAAATAGTGGCAGCTCTCCTCTCAATCCCAATTCATGAATGGTTTTAAGAATACCATATCTCCATGTGGTATCATATGCCTTTTCAAGGTCAAAAAATACTGTAACATGGTGCTGTTTGGAAGCAAAGGCTTCACAAATAGAAGACTCAAGTCGTATCAACACATCAGTCGTTGAGTGCATTTTTCGGAATCCACATTGAATCGGTGATAAAATACCTTTCTTTTCAAGGTACCATATCAGCCTTGCATTGACCATCTTCTCCATAATTTTACATAAACAAGATGTCAATGCAATAGGACGATAGTTTGCTGCTAAAAACTTGTCTTTACCAGGTTTTAAAAAGGCTAAAATAATGGCTAGTTCCCAAACACTTGGGTAACTATGATCATGCCATATTCTATTAATAATGCTTAAAATAAATAGCTTTGTATTAAAATGTACATGTTTAATCATTGCATATGGAATTCCATCGGGACCAGGGGCTGTATCGTTGCAATGAGCAAGTGCGGAATCAAATTCTCTTTCAGTGAAAGGAGAATTATACGACTCTTCCCTTCTTGTTGCAAAATTTAAAATTTTATTTTCTTCAGTGCTCCTATACTGGTGACCAGGGGCTCCTTCACACTTGCTGGATACATTTGAAAAATGATTAGCCAAGGCATTGCTAACTTCATTTGCTTCAGTTACATACTGGCCATTCACCTTCAACACTGGTGGTGGGTTGGGGGTGAATTTGCCAGCTATCCTTTTTACTTTCCTCCACACAGAAGATGGTGGTGTTCTACTGTTAATGGAGGAAACAAAAGACATCCATGACTGGCGCCTTGCTTCTTTCATGGCACGACGGAACTGTGCTCTACATTTCTTGTACATAATTAAATTCTCATCAGTTCGGAGTCTACGCAATCGTGTTAGAGATCTTCTTGTGGCTCTGTGGAGTGCAGTTAGTTCTGAAGACCACCACGGGACTGGTCGTCGTTTGAATAACCCTGTTGTTTTGGGAATTGAATTGACTCCTGCTGTATGAAGAGTTCCATTCAGCAGGTCTATAGCATCATCAATACTTTCAAACTGTTCTGCTCTCCCTTCGATTTCACTTAGCTCAGAAAATTTAACCCAGTCTGCCTTGTCTAGATTCCAACGTGGCGATCTTTGCAAAGGTGGACCCTTGTTGGTGTTTATAATGATTGGTGCATGATCACTAGTATGCCAATCATCTAATGTCCTCCAATCAAAATCAAGAAGGCAGTTAGAACTTGCAATTGAAAGGTCAATGCATGACAAAGTACCTGTCTGAACATGGAAGTGCGTGGGCTCTCCTGTATTAAGGAGCCCCACATCCTCATTCTCCACAATTGATGAGATAATATTGCCCCTTGTGTTGGCCAAAACATCACCCCATAAAGGATGTCTACCATTCATATCTCCCAGTAAGAGAAAAGGTTGAGGGAGTTGTTGAATAACTTCTGCTAAATCATCATATAAAATATCATCATTTGGAGGTAAGTACAGAGAGCATATTGTATATTTTCTCCCTATATCAATTTGTACAACAACTGCCTGCAGGGTTGTACGTATAGACATGGGTATTTGGGGAACATCTCGACGAATGTACATGAGACTTCCGCCATGGCTCCCTGCTTGTTGATTATATGGTGTTCTATAGCTACCATACTCTCGAGGACTAGGAGTGTTAGAATCAAGCATACTTTCCTGTAGACATACTATTATGGGGGAATGCTCATGAATTAGGAGCTTAAGTTCTTCATATTTCGCCCTCAAACCCTGACAGTTCCATTGCAAAATGGAGGAGAAAACTATGGATTATTTCTGGAAGACGTCTTGGGTGAGGTCTTCCCATTAGCAGTTTTTAATCTAACATTATTACTTGTAGGTTTCTTCAGAGATGGTCTTGTTATGTTGGGTTTTACGTTGGAGTTTTTCTTTGTATCTTTTTTATATATTTGTTGAGGGGGATGGTGGACCTCAACTTGAATTTCTGATTTATCTAAATTGTCTTCTGGTTGATCGCCAACATCAACAGACAAAACATCATATTTATTTGATGTCATAATTCTAGTATTTCTTATGGAAGGGGGTGAGAGAGATGGAGGTCTCTCTCTTTTACGATTAATAGGTTGCAAGTTACCAGGTTTTTGTACCTTCCCCACTACAGGTACACCTGATAACTTGGTGTCAGGTGGAATCTCCATTAAATCAGGCAAGGATATGGCCTGGGAGAGGTTAGTACTATCCTTTGTAATGGGGGACAAAGGTTTGATAGTGGTGGGCAATGTCTTTTGGTTGATACTCAATGATAAATCTTTAGGAGGAGATGTTCTTGTCTTATGCAGCACTTTATCAATAGATTGTGAATTCCTTTTTCGAGAACTACCTACAGTAGTAGGTGGGTGAGATGATTCCCGAGGAACTTTTTCTCCTGTTTTTAATGTTTTTGCATAAGTATTAGATTTATTTAATAATCTCTTGGCATGCCCCACGCTTACATGTTCAATAATTGATTTATTGAGGGCAGCCTCTTCTAACTTATAAAACTGGCAGCTCCTATCATTAGATTTATGATTAGAGTTGCAGTTTAAGCATCTTGCCTCAAGTGTACAATCCCCATGGTAAATTTTGGAGCAAGTATTACAAATTTTTTCATTATTGCAAACTTTGGAAGGATGTCCAAATTTGAAGCAATTATAACATTGCAGTGGCTTCTGCTTAAAAGGTTGAATTCTGATCCTTTCGTTTTCTATGTCTATGTGGAAAGGTACACCAGCATCCTGGAAAGTAAGAACAATCATTGATGTTCCAGGTACTTTATGTACTTTCCACACTGATAGGGGACACATGGCCAATATCTCCTCTTCAGTAAATTCATACAGATCCCTATTAAAAACCACTCCCCTTCCATAGCTAAAGTTTAGATGGGGTTTGATGTCCAATTTTATATCATCATTTACTGTCTTCAAATTAGACAGTATAACAGACTGTGTGTATGACTTGGCCTTTATCAAGAAACTTTTCTTCCCGAATCGAGATATATCTCCAGGTGCGATCGTACCTACCTTTCTCTGAAGAAATTTGCATATCTTGAAATAATTTTCCGTACCTCCCACAGATTGAGCAAGAAGCCACATTGGTGGTTTTGGCTTTCTTTGGGATGGTATATCTGCCTCTATATCTTTATCAGCCCAGTCTGCTGGTCTGTAGACATCCAGATCTTTAGGTGCCCCATCACAAAGAGCACCCTTAACACTCATATTACCTACTTTAATATCAACAATGTTACAGCTTGCATTAAATGCTTCCTCATGACAATTAAATGATAACCAAGATTCCCAATTATCATCTTGAAGTTTCATTCTAATTTCTTTTATTGATCCGTAACACTCAAATATTTTATGTAGCACATCATAATTAGCTTCTAAAGGGATTTGGGTAACGTGCAGGACTTTCAGTTTTCCTGTGTTGCCCAAATTACCCTTTTTCAGAATGTTTAAAGAACAGTCCTTTTTAGTTCCTAGGTCGTCAACGGAGTTTTCTTTAAATGAATTGCCAGAGGTCGTCAACAGTGCCGGGGGCGAGTCAGCATATCCAGGGGAGGTGGGGTCATTTTCACAAGAATCCATCATAAAAAAGAAGAGAGAAGAGTGATTTTTTGAAGTTTGATTTACCTGCTTGAGAACATTAAGGCATCACATGTTGGGAAGGAAATTTACACTCTCCACTACCGGCACAGTGAGAGTATACTTCCCAGATGGTCCACTCCATACCCTACCCGAAGGATAGCATCAAAACAGATATAGAGGCACAGGTGTAAGCTGAACCCGCCTGTTAGGACTGAGACCAAGAAACTATGGAATCATCCTCCCCATATCTGTAATGACGGGCTTCCGGCCAGAAGCCGAGAGTCCTACCCCAAGCATTGGATCCCCCTGGATTCCGAAGACCCAACACTTGGAATAGTTCCGCCAAAAAGGTCCAAACCATCTTCGGGATGGCTGAGATCATCCTATACACTCACATATAGCTTTGAGCACAAAGGCCTCCCAACCGCGACACCTTTCACATTCATCAAAGCAGGCAGCAATACCGGATGCAGAAACATCCGCCCAAGTGGCAATAACAGATGTAGAAACATCCATGCCATAAAGAGAAAAAAAAAATAATAAATATACATATATATGTAAAAATATACACATATACATATGGAAAATTTTACTCATAGGGTTGGGACAGCATCATGAAAGAAAGTTTATAATATTAGGAGAAGGTTGAAGCAATATAAAGAGGAAGAAAAAGATAAGAAAGAGAGAAATTTAGATTCGAACTGGGGGAGCAATTTCCCCAAGTTCGAGAGCCCTCTTGCCCGTCACCAAGATTCAGCATGGGAATGAAATGCCGTGCTGAAGCTCAATGACTTCATCAAGGCATTCTCTCATTAAGAGGGTCAACATCCGGAACTTGTCGCAGAGAATGTAAGGGTTTAGCTTTGACAAGTCCAGGTCCACTATCAATGCCGACGAGCCTTTCTTCGGAATTGTGAACAGGCGGCCTTGGAACTTCAGTGATCGAACCCGTTTGATTGCTTTCTTCTTGAGTAACACTGTGGTGTACTCTTTCAGGATGGGAGTGGGTTTCTAGAAGAAGGTCACTGGTGGAGGAGGAGAACCTTGTGGCCATTTCCACCCCAAACCTTTAGAGATTATGCTATTCGACCAATAACTGAAGGTCCAATGTTCTCAAAAGTGGTAAAGTCTCCCCCCTACCGGGACCACCTCATTGTGAGGGAGTGAATCTAGGTCCTTTCCCTCCCCGGGCACCCCTTGTCCTAGGTCCACCTTGTTGGCGGAACTGTCCTCTACCCCTGTAGCTTCCTCTCTGGTGTCCACGAAAGGAACCTGAGGGTTCGTAGCTAGGGTTGTATGCAGGTGAGGGCATCCAAACGGGGTTGGGCTGTGTACCTGGGGGATCAGTGAGGTAGACCACCTGTTGAGGGGGATTCGGATGCAGAGACGTCGAAGCAGAGGGAGACTGTGATGACGAGTGGGTAACTGACGATTGATGGTAGTGACCCCGGTTCGTCTTGTAAGGGGTAAATCTCTGCTTCTTCTTGAAGAAAGCTTGCTTTTGGGCTTCGACCTTCTTTTTGGCAGTGAGGCCCCACCTCACCTGCAAATTTTGGTTTGCTCTCGCATCGTCTTGTAGAACCTTGTTCACCTCCTCCTAAGGGAAGAGGGTTTTACCCCAGCAGGAGGAAGCTATCAGCCTGTTCGGTTCATGTCTGATAGAGGCCTCAGACAGAACGTATTTCCTACAACTAACCCGAGCAGACCAAAAATCGTGTAGGTCGATTTGGTAGGACAGAGATAGGTTCTTCGTGAATATCCGAAACAAGGTCTCAGTGGGATAAAGCAAGGCTAGGGACTCCACGAGGTGGGGTCCGTCTCTTTAAGAGCCAGCATGGCAGAACCTTCTTTGACAGCTTGAATATTAAGACCTGTCAATTTTCCGTAATAGGCAAGGTAATAATGGGAGCAGTTGTAAATATGGCGTAGGCCCCTTTGTGTGGGGTGAGCTTGGAATTAGCGTACCCCCAGACCGACAACGTCCTGGCCCAGACAGCTTGGGTCCTGCTCTTTAGGAAATATTACCGTTACCTTCGGTACCTTGTCTAACCTAACCAAGGCATGCTCTTTCAAACGGACGAATCCGTTGAATGGGAATTCTAGTCCCGGAGGGTAAATTCTAGGTCCTCTAGAGGGCCGGCGCCTATGCCATCCAGAGTTATGGTACCATCTATATATGGAGCATGTAAGGCAAACCTCCATGGGTTGTTTTTATCGAAGGGGGTTAACTTCGATGCGTCTGGGGCTGAAGGGGGAGGCATCCGAGTTCCTGAACGGATCAGATTCGCCACCATATCTTTGAGCTCCGTCATAGCTCCTTGGCTTGCCCTAGAATGTGTTGTATCTGCTGTTGTATCTGCTCTTTAACCATATCCCTGATCAGGTTGGCGGGGAAGGAGGGATCCTGAGCACGACCCGCTGACGAAGCCCTGGACTTAGCGGACTTCGTCTTTTTAGCAGTCACGGTTTTATGCAAAGTAATATGAACATCAGGATCCTTTGAGGGTCCAGGGACCGGTGACGCAGATAATGGCAAAGATGAAGACTTAAAACTCATCACCACCTACCTGCTCGTCCATGGATTCGACGTTCAACTCTAGAGAGGACACGTCCCCCGCCAATAAAGCTTCCTCTTCCGTTGGGATGGTTGCTCTAACCGCCTCAATTAACGGGGCCGCTGTCTCCGGTGGAACTGCCGCAGTAGTAGAGCCCGGGAACAGGCAAGAGGCCATGTCTCCGTCGAGGAGATAGGGTGCGCCAGATGGAGCATTCCTTCCAAAGCTTGACACCCAAGGGCGGAGAGCAGCTCTTGCAGCCCGGAGAGATTCATCATCACCCTGAAAGAGGTGAGGGGATTAGTGATGAAGGAGAAGACCGTTCCCCGCAATAAGCGATGTATATATATATAAAGAACAAATTAAATCATCGCCAAAGGATACCAAAAGGAAAAAATTAGAACCAACTTACATCATCGTTCAGGAGTAGGGAGGACAGCTCGTAGCAGAGCGTGCATGACTCCAGGAACCATACCATGTAGGGGGCTTGTCCCGGTTCCGAGAAAAGGGTATGGCACAATGCGCATAAGACCGGCATAGGTCTTGGCCCTGGGGATCATTAAAGGCGTTGGGGCAACTCTTGGCCGCGCAGCAGACCTTCTGTAAAAGAAAGGAGACATAAGTCTGGATGTTCCTTGAGACTCTGGTCAGTGATCCTATTCACAGGCTGGGATCAACCAAAGTATCTAGAAAACAATAATATATATGTACAGTGATCCCTCGCTACTTCGCGGTTCGACTATCGCGGATTCACCACTTCGCGGATTTTTTTCATAACGCATGTATATACATATATTGCGGATTTTCCGGAACATTAAAAAATACCGCGATGTGACCGATGGTGCGAGATTGGAGAAAGTAAGGAAAATTGAATCATGATTGATTTTCAATATAAATGAAACTTTGAGGAGCAACAAAGATATCATTTGTTAGAGAGATAGAGAGAGGTAAGGAATGGGAGGTAGTGAAAAGTATAGCCCACAGAGAGAGAGAGAGAGAGAGAGAGAGAGAGAGAGTGTTGTTTTAAATGTAATACAGTAAACAAAAAAATTTGATAGGTTATAACACATTGGTGCTTAAGTAATATCAACTGTATAGACGGTTTGAATAAGTTAAGAAATGGTATAAACGATACTTTGTTAGTGTATTCGTACGCTCTCAAGAGCGGCAGCTAGACGTCAGCTGATCTGATCACAGCCAAAAGTAAAACAAAAAGAAGTCAATAATACTCAATTTTTAAAACACACCCGAAATTTAAAAACAAAAGTACATGCTTTCTTAATGTGCAATTAACTATTTAAAGAGTAGCAATTTTCTAGAAATAAAATGATGTTTCCCAAAAAATAGTGGTTTGCTGATGAAATCGGATGCCGTATTTTTAGCAACGATTGAAATGGATGTAAACTCGGCATAATTTTTTCGTTTTGTATTTAATTGACACTAAGAAAACTAATTTTAGTTTCTTCATCTATATGTAAGTATTGTATAACACGAAGAGAGAGAGAGAGAGAGAGAGAGAGAGAGAGAGAGAGAGAGAGAGAGAGTGTGTTATTTTAAATGTAATAAACAAAAAAAATTTGATAGGTTATAACACATTGGTGCTTATGTAATATCAACTGTATAGACGGTTTGAATAAGTTAAGAAATGGTATAAACGATACTTTGTTAGTGTATTCGTACGCTCTCAAGAGCGGCAGCTAGACGTAAGCTGATCTAATCACAGCCAAAAGTACAGCCAAAAGTAAAACAAAAAGAAGTCAACAATACTCGATTTTTAAAACACACCCGAAATTTAAAAACAAAAGTACACGCTTTCTTAATGTGCAATCAACTATTTAAAGAGTAGCAATTTTCTAGAAATAAAATGATGTTTCCCAAAAAATAGTGGTTTGCTGATGAAATCGGATGCCGTATTTTTAGCAACGATTGAAATGGATATAAACTCGGCATAATTTTTTAGTTTCGTATTTAATTGACACTAAGAAAACTAATTTTAGTTTCTTCATCTATACGTAAGTATTGTATAACACGAAGAGAGAGAGAGAGAGAGAGAGAGAGAGAGAGAGAGAGAGAGAGAATCAGCTGTTGTAATCGAATGCCGTGTTTTTGTTTCGTGAGAATTTCATCGCCACGACTAACAACAACATACTGTACTGAACTTTACAGTATTATACAGACTACTGTAATATGATAAAATAAAATATTTGTAATAACCTATTTTATATGAAATGGGGCTATTTTTTTGTTTAAAATTTACATTTACGTACGTAAAAAAACTCTCTCTCTCTCTCTCTCTCTCTCTCTCTCTCTCTCTCTCGTAAATTGTTTTCCTGCTTTGCTACGTATGTATGATTTTATATAGATACGGTAAATAATATTTGTAATAACATATTTTCTAAAAGCTTTTACTGTAATATCATTATTTATCACTTTCATCATGCGCGTTAAATGCCTTCGTTTGTTTATTACGATCGAAGATGGACCGCCGTTTCAGGCGGCGTCATAAAGAAAAACATTTGATTTGGAAGTCCTAGGTAAAATTAAGTAAAACATTGGTAATAACAAAAATCAACATACTGTATAATCAATATAATCGATGCAAAAACTAACCTATACACAGATGTGTTCACTAAATGCGTTTGTTTCTTCATTATGATCAGAAATAAACGTAAACAAAACATTGGTTGCCATTTTTTATCGTGCTTTTTGGCGTGTTTAGGAAACGCATGATATAAAATCGCCTTTAATATTTGTGCCTGTTTTAGTTTAGGGTACTGTAGTACATGCATTAAGTGTTCTGTACATTAAAGGGAAGTTTGTTAACAGTACTACGTACAAGGGAAGGTTTTAAAAGTCTGAATATACATGTTAAATAAATACGTAAATATGGTGTCACTACTTCGCGGATTTTCACCTATCGCGGTCGGGTCTGGAACCTATCTACCGCGATAAACGAGGGCTCACTGTATATGTATATATTTGTACATGTATATAATATATATGTATATATTTATGCATATATTTAATTATATATATGTATACATATGGATAAATATCCATACAACATCGTGTTCAAATAGAAATAAATTTCTACTTCATACTTGGGATCGAACGCTAGCCCCTTCTAATGAAAAGGCCAGGTCGAAACCAACCCTGCCATGAGAGGCCATTTTCCTGGATAACATTAATTATGTGTGCCTAACATGGTTCTATAATTGCTAGCTAGAGCCACAAATTAATATATTAAAGTCAAGTAACCACGTAACATGTAACTATAAACCTCATCGGTAAAATAATGTTAACCTCGGTTCTGAACGTCTGAGTGATCTCCGGTGAAGCCGAAGATCCGGTGACAAAGGTCCGTAATAATGAAATTGTGAACATCAGCGGTAAGATAATGTTAACCTCAATGCTGAACGTCTGTGTGATCTCCGGTGAAGCCGGAGATCCGGTGAAAAAGGACCGTAATAATGAAATTGTGTTTAATCATGAAAAAGGTTCGTGTGCATAAGGCCGAAACCGGAGTCTGAGTGCCGGGTTTCACCGTAGCACTCCAAATATCTGACTAGTTTCCAACCCAATGAGTATCCATTATAGCGGAGTAGAACTCAAGGCGGAGAGGGTGAACGTTCCGAAGAGAACGGAACACGGGTGGCGGCATAAAATGAGCCCAAAGTAATGACTCATACACGAACGGAACCTATTAATAATGCTAGCTATATTAACAGTAACCACATCAATAAAACTTAAATATAATCAAACGTAATATCATAAACCCGTAGAAGGAGAGGGGGAAGGGATAACTCGTGATCGTATAAAACGAAAAACGGGAAATCCACCTCTTCTTACTCGAGATTAAGAAAGAAAACAAGAGAAAGGGTACCTCGTAACTGTAGTAACAGAACACGAGAACTCCATGCTCACACTCTCATGGTTACATTATAAAGAACACAATAATATGATATAAGAATAATAATAAAATTGTAATAACCAAGAACGAAGAATAACGACAGCGTAACAAATGAATATAAAGATATACAGTAGTCTAAAAACGACCACCTTCCCGAGGCGGGTACTTAAAACTATAACAAAGCCAAGAACGTTATTCTTCGTTCGTCCAAATTGGACTTGCTAGCAAAAAAATACCATAGTAAAAACAATAAAAAAATAATAATAATAATGGTCATAAATCGTAAGTGATATAACCTAGATGACAGAGTACCAGATGGGCAATATTAACTTGAAATACTAGCAAAGCGAACAATGCCAAAATGGCTGCCGACACCGAGGAAGGCCAAGCTGCTCCCAAAATTAAAATCCACATTACTGGAAAGAGAACAAATGCCTGGTACTGTAAAAAGCTGTCAAAACAAACTATGGTACTTAACATTGGTAAAGGTGAAGTAGCAGCGTCAGTCATGATGAATTAACGCCAAACACGGGAAAAAACACCAAGAGCACAAACAAAAACGACTTAGCGAGCAAGTCCAAAACAGAAGGATGCCCTAGAGGGCGCTCGTGTTAGATGTCGGTGGCGTGGTCCAAGTGTGGTTTCTAGGGCCTCTGTTACGGCCCTTCCCTTTGATGAAGGAATTATCTAAATGGAAGATAGCCTGTGAATAGTGGTTTTCACACGCCCCTGATGTATACACGACACTCACAAGGTGCTCGCGCGAGGGTAGTAACCTCTGCATTCCATGCTTTTAAAAAAAGGATTCTGACATAAAAATTTTTCTTTAATATAAATTATTCTCTCACCATCTTGGATAGAACCAATATAGAGGGAAAAATCAAGGAGAGCTTATATGCATCCAAATAAGGTCTAAATAAAAGGGAAAAGAGGTGCTCCCTTCTTGTTAAAGGAGTGGTCACTTCAAAGCTCTATCTAGGCCTCTGAATTTAAAAATGTTTGAAATTTTTAGGTTTTCTGGACAAATGTCCTTAAGATTGAAATAAATAACACTAAACAGAACTGCAAAGCATAAAAGGCTTAAGCATAAACGTTTGATCAAGCAAATAATGGAATGACCACTGCACTCCAAGAAGAGAAAGAAAAGAGGAACAAGAGCCAGACTCTATTTCTCATCATTGACTTATGTCGCGACCACTATCTTAAACGAGATGCTTCTTGTCCTAAGAGTGAGCTAGGCTCGGTAAACAGCCTGCTGAGCGGCTACCACAGATCTTAGTGAGAGCTTATTCAAGGGCTGGTGGGTATTCATATTCCCAGAGAGCTAGAAGGTTGTCTGGAGTTTCCAGACTCCAGCCTTCAACACTTGACTCACAGAGATTCTTCTAGAAGACTAATATAGAACCAATCCCTCTCACTTTGTGAGCTTGAACTGGTTCTTCCAGATCATCAGCCCAAGGAAGATATGCTCTCCTAATATTTTCTCAAAGCCGCTTCCCCTTCCACCCGCTGGCTCTGACAAACCACTTAAGATAGCAGCTGGGACTTTCGAGGGGGTTTGTGCTGCTGGGAAAGTATTAGTAAAGGACTCATGTTTGTAGAGTTAGGAAAAATAAAAATTGCTTTAACAATTTATTTGTTCATACCCAAATACAAACCATCGTCCTTTACATAGGAGACTCGCCCTTAGGCGGGAGGAAGTCCCCTTTCCAACTAGCTGGAAAACTTACCCAAGATAAATCAGAACTTGTGCATCTGGGACACTGAAAGAGTTAAGGATCCTACCACCATATGTACTTGTACTTTAGTAATAGCAGAGGGTCCATAGCCCTGGCTTCAAGTGTTCTTCTGAGCCAAAGGGTTTCCCTGAATCAGTGTTGCATACATAAATGATAATGGGTTCGCCCGATTATGTAACACTCCCACTCATGAGGAGTATGGGGGAACCAAAAAAAAAAAAAAGAGGAGAGACTATAGTACCTGAGCACAGAATAGCCACATTCAGATTGTGGCTTAATCCAGGAGAGGGAGGACTGAAAAGAAAAGAAAAGGCCAGTCAATCTTTCCTTTTATTCTAGAATCACATGTAACTCTTGCCCTTGATCTGATGTTAAAGGTCCTGTGAGAAGAGCCAAAGTAGCTATACCACTCGCTTTGGAGCTACAACAGGTCTAAGGCAATGGGGAGTAAACATTGTCTGACATTTTTTCACCTTTGAATATAATTCCTGCATCACAAATTGTGCTTACACTTCTGACTTTCTGCACTCTGACTGGAGTTCTTCCTGAAGAAGAAAGAGAGGGTGCGAAGGGGTCCAGTCAATGACTTCCCTTAGCCCTGAAGAAAGTGTTCTTGGCTACTATTTCTTCACTATCTCAGCGGTGACGAAAGGTGTTGCCGGTGTGCCCACAAAGCACAAGAGTAAACAAATCAGATCCTTGGTTATTTTTCCCTGAATTGCAGTCAGGAAGAAGACACCAGGAGTCAGGGGTTGATTGATTTGGTTTTTGAACCATGATACCGGGTATGAAGGAGGACAACACTTTTCTTCATTTACGAAAATATGGAACGTAAAAGGAGAGACTATGCGCCCCGTAGACTTATTCCGCTATTGCACTGAAATTGTGCAGTGGCTACTTTCCTCTTGGTAAGGGTAGAAGAGACTCTTTAGCTTTGGTAAGCAGCTCTTCTAGGAGAAGAACACTCCAAAATCAAACCATTGTTCTCTAGTATCGGGTAGTGCCATAACCTCTGTACCATGGTCTTCCACTGTCTTGGGTTGGAGTTCTCATGCTTGGGAGTACACTCGGGCACACTGTTCTACTTAGTTTCTCTTCCTCTTGCTTTGTTAAAGTTTTTATAAATTATATGGGAAATATGACAAATTCATAGATAATTTGTATTTTTCCTAACTATACAAACCTTAGCTATTTAATAAGGGTATTACTTTCGGCGTAGCTGAAATGACGAGCCATTAAAATTTAACAAGGGTTTACTACCCACACCGTTAGTTAAAGGGGGTAGGGGAGGGCAGCTTGCTACCACCCCCCCCCCCCCCCCTCACACACACCTGTGCTTGAACTCACTTTGCTTGGAGGTAGGACTTCCAAGGGGGATGGGGCTGGTGGGCAAGTTTGGTTAAATAGCTAAGGTTTGTATAGTTAGGAAAAATACAAATTATCTACGAATTTGTCATTTGTTCCGTAACTGGAATACAAACCATGCTATTTAATAGGGGTGACTCACCCATTAGGAAGGGTGGACGTCCCAGCCAGTACTGGCTTTTGGCTTCACCCGGGGGCTCGTTATTTGAGTGTGTAAGCACCCAAGAAATAAGGAGTCCCTGCACCTCGCTAGAACCTTGCTACGCAAGGACTGCGGCCTACGCAAGCTGTGTGTGTAGGTATGAAGAAGTGTGACTCGTCCTAGGAAGTTGTTCTGAAGTTCTTTAGATGGAAACTAGTAGACTAGGACTTTGCCAATACCACCTCATCAGGGTATGGGGACATAACAGTATTAACTTGATACTAGGAGCACAAGGGAGCATGGTTTACCTGCAGTGGTTTGAGGTCAGCTATGCAGAGAACCCAGGATGCTGCTTTCCCCAAGAGAGGGGATGATGAAGAAAAGAATAAGGGCCAGTCAAACCTTTTCATTCATGCAAACTAAAACCGGGTAACAATGCTCTCAACCTTCTGCTACTTGTCCAATAAGTTAGCTTGAGGTTTTAAACTAGCTGTTGTGCAGCCACCACAGGGCCGGTAGAGAACGTATCGAGCCTCCTGTGGGTCACGTCTTGCAGGTAGTGGGCTGTGAACGTTGTTTGACGCTTCCACACCCCCGCTTGAAGGACCTGCTTCACAGAGAAATTTCTTTTGAAGGCCAGGGACGTAGCTATGCCCCTGACATCATGTGCTCTAAAGCGACGTGACGGAGGAGGATCTGGATTCAAGGCCAGATGAATGACCCTACGAATCCATGCAGAGATGGTGTTCTTGATGACCCTCCTCTTAGTCCTCCCTGTGTTGACGAATAATGCTGGCACATGAGGACGGACTGCAGCTGTTCTTTTGAGGTATAGCCTCAAACTCCTTACTGGGCATAGTAAGAGATGGTCTGGG
The DNA here is from genome assembly GCF_036898095.1 of Palaemon carinicauda. Classification (NCBI taxonomy): domain Eukaryota; kingdom Metazoa; phylum Arthropoda; class Malacostraca; order Decapoda; family Palaemonidae; genus Palaemon; species Palaemon carinicauda. The sequence goes on from NC_090751.1 coordinate 88,465,795, forward strand.
TCATCTGTTACAGAGCGGAGACTAGACATCCGGAAGGAGTCGAACCGAGGATCCGCTACTCCAGGATTCTGAGTCTTGGCAATAAACTCAGGGACGAAGCTGAACGTTACCTCCCCCCTCCCCCCATCCCCTTGAATGGGCGATGTCATACGAGAGACCATGACGTTTGCTAACACGCTTGGCCAAAGCCAAAGCTAGCAGAAACACCGTCTTCCAGGTTAGGTGGCGATCTGATGCCTGGCGTAATGGTTCATAGGGAGGTCTCTTAACCTGTTAAGCGTCCCCCCTGGACCAGGTTGCCGCTAACGTACCGTCACGCTATTTTTGCCCTGAGCAGTCATTTCACTAATGATAATTTTTCAAAGTTAATATCATCTCTTTATGCTTATAATTCATATTTATAGTTAAAAATAAAGATATTAATTCAATGGTGGAATAAAAAAAACAATTAATACTACAATTATTTCATTTCAAAAGGCTACATACAGTAATACTGGATATTCTAATGGGTTCTTTTTATGTTCAATCGTAAATCTTACACCAGGCTCAGCAATAAAAGCAAAGGGACAAAACACACACACACACACACACACACACACACACACACACACACACACACACACACACACACACACACACACACACACACACACTCACTCACTCACTCACTCACTCACTCACTCACTCACTCACTCACTCACTCACTCACTCACTCACTCACTCACTCACTCACTCACTCACTCACTCACTCACTCACTCACTCACTCACTCACTCACTCACTCTCTCTCTCTCTCTCTCTCTCTCTCTCTCTCTCTCTCTCTCTCTCTCTCTCTCTCTCTCTCTCTCTCTCTCTCTCTCTCTCTCTCTCTCTCTCTCTCTCTCTCTCTCTCTCTCTCTCTCTCTCTCTCTCTCTCTCTCACTCTCTCACTCACTCACTCACTCACTCACTCACTCACTCACTCACTCACTCACTCACTCACTCACTCACTCACTCACTCACTCACTCACTCACTCACTCACTCACTCACTCACTCACTCACTCACTCACTCACTCACTCACTCACTCACTCACTCTCTCTCTCTCTCTCTCTCTCTCTCTCTCTCTCTCTCTCTCTCTCTCTCTCTCTCTCTCTCTCTCTCTCTCTCTCTCTCTCTCTCTCTCTCTCTCTCTCTCTCTGTGCCGGTTGGAAAGTCTCTCAAGATGGACTCCCCTGGTAAGCTCTTCCAACGAATGGTGGAGAGGAAGAGCTAAACAAGGCTCCTCAAAGATCTCAAAGTACCTCCTCTGCTGTACACGAGGAGGTGGGAGTAGCTTGTTGCCAGCACTGGAACGGTTGGAGGAGAACAACCCAGAGAGCTGTAAAGCGATGTTGTCCCTGGTACTCTTAACCCCGAGACCAGGGAAGAGCCGCACTGGCCTTAGATGGTTTCTGAGTACCGAATACGCGGTCCAAGACCGTGTCTTTGCCCTCTCGAGGAGGGATCTCTGGGTCGGAAAACCCATTGAGAGCCCTCATTAGAGTCAGAACTTGCCAAAACGCATACTCTGACTCTTGCTGTTCTCCTCCTGATGTTGGACTTGCAGTGAAGTCTTTTGTCCCCAAAGGCTCTTCTTGGGGAGAGTCGCAGACGTTCTCCGAGTGGCTAGTTGGCACTGTCCTTGGTCTTGTAGAGGACTTTGGTAAAGTCTTCGGGTCCTTCGACTCCTTCCTGGGAAGGATGTAGGACTCCAACATAGAAGATGGCAAGTTCTTTCCAGCCCCCACTTGGGAAGACTTCTCAGCGCGAGGAGGGGTTTCCCTCATTGGTGCGATGGGGGAAAGTCTCACCTCACGTGATTCCCCTGAGGACAGGAAGAACTCGTCCGACAGGGAAGGAGAGAAAGTCTGGGGGAGTGAAGGAACCTGCCTCGAAGGCTTGCGTGGAGTCAACTTAGCCCTTGGAGAAGTTACCGTGTCCGGAACTCCTCTTTTTCTTTTCAGAAGGGTAGAGACAGCCAAGGATCTGTGACCTAATTCAGAGAAAACAGGCTTGAACGCCTGTGTAACTGCTCTGATTAGTGCACCGAACCAAGGTTGTTGACTGACAGATGCGCTGTCAGACACCCCCTTTGAAGGGACAGGGATAGAACGATCCCTGGGAGGAGTTCCCATAGGTGGCTTTGCCTGAAAAGGAATAGGGATCCTGGGCCCCTCTGGATGTTTCCCTTCTGCCGCAATACACGCTGTTATGCATTTGCGGGGAGGGGAATGCGGCGATGGAGACCTTGCCGTGCGTTGTCCAGCTGCCTCGCGCGCGGGAGGATATTGACGCTCACGCGGGTCCGCGTAATAGTGCTCGCGCGATGGAGAATACCAGGGGTCATGCGTGGGAGACTGCTGGTGCGCATGCAACTGCGAGGGCGCGCAGGAGCGCGTGCGTTAGACTGTGGGCACACTGGAGAATATTCGCGCGCGCGTAGGCGCGCAGGATCAGGGCGTTGAACGCGCGGGGCGAGAGTTTTCGCGCCCCTGAAGAAGACTGTGATGCTCGTGGGCGCGTGTCAGAATGGTGGGGCGCAATTGCAGGAGAGGATGGGCGAGGGCGCGCGTATCCTCATGGACGCGTGCAGGAGACTGCGCGTGTCAGCGCAATGGCGCGCTGAAGAAAGCTAGTGCGTAGGTGAGTGCTGGCGCGTTGGCAAGCGCTGGCGCGTGGGAGAAGTCAGTATAGACTTACCAACAGCACCCAGATCCGAAGATCGTGGCAGCGCAGGAGAGATGACTGCTGTGCCTGGGCGCTGGCGCGCGGGAGAGCACTGGCGCTTAAGAGATCGCTGACATGCAGGAGAGCGCTGGCGCACAGGAGAGCGCTGCCGAGCAGGAGGTTGCTGGTGCGCAGGAGGTTGATGGCATGCAGGAGAACGTGAGCGCGTATGCTCTACTTTGCTGGCATAGCCCGTGAGGGAAGTATGCGCGCGTTGGCGCATACGCCCTTGATGCCCTGTATTAGGGTTAGATGATGCCTGACGAGCGTGGAGGTCAGGTTTCATCGGCACGTAGCGCGCACCAGCACTCAGGAACGGTGACAGCAGGTCGACAGGTCTGATGGGTGGAAGGTCAACGTGTCCTTTGAAAGGACGACCTTCCACCGAAGGGGATCGCCAACGATCCGCTGAGAGGTCCAGGACCAAAGCAGGAACGGTCGGTGATCGCTGATGAGGCTCCTCTGTAGGGGACTGCAACAAAGATGTAGAACCAAAGAGGCGCCTCCTCGCCGCAGGTGAAGGAAGGCCTCTCTGGCAAAGAGGAAGGTAAGCCTTGCGACGAATACGCCCTCTGGGGGCCGTGGGATCAGCAAGCTGACCTTCTGCAGTCCTCCGAAGAGGAGTCTCTGTAAGTGAGCTCCCCCGAGGAAGAGAAACACTAGCAGGAGAGACTGTTGGACTTAGTTTCTCCCTCGTTGGTCGAACAGGAACGGGAGAAACTAAGCCTTCAGCTACTGTGGGGTTTGAAGAGGCAGAGGTAGTAGGAGATATCGAATTGGATACCTCTGACACCACAACGTCGACAATCGACAGAGGATCAACCTCTGCCGGAGGCGGCGATTGCTTGACAGCGGCACCCAATCGGATGTAGTCAAGTAAGACTTCCTTGGAGGGCGAACCCTCAAGCCCCAAGGAAGACCAAAGCTGGAAAAGATGGATTAGTGACAAATCTTCCCCGGGGGAGATGTGGAGCTGCCTCGCTAGGGGAGGCAACGCCATCTCTCGAACCCCAAGCTTGGAAAACAGTACAACGGTCTACACTACCACTCGACGGTCTCTCGAAAGAGACCAACCAAGTGGGAGCTTCGGAGGAGGTTTGAGCAACGGAAGAAGAGGCCTTGGGTTTTTCTCCTAACAAAGAAACCTTCGAAGGGGAAATGATATTTTCATACTAAAATAAATTTTTTAATATTCTTACCCGCTGGTTATATAAGAATGGCTAAAGTCCCTGGACACCCCTGCAGAAAATTCAAAATCTCGCGCGGCTTATCGCAGATATGCCAGGTGTACATTAGCGCCCTCGCGGTACTACAGGTAGAACTATACCAAACCACTTCAGATTTTCCATGCCCCATGGTCTCTAGAGGGGAGGAGGGTGGGTTTTTAACTTATATAACCAGCGGGTATGTTCAAAAATTTATTTTATTATGAAAATATCATTTTTAAATATAAAACTTACCCGCTGGTTATATAAGAATGGCTGATTGACACCGTTGGCGGCAGGTCAGAGACAGCTACATATTTGGAAATTCACTTAAGAGTTACATAAACAACTTAAGAGGTTATCACCTGATAAGGAAGCTAACAGCAATGCTCTGCCTCATTTTGTCTGCTATCCTTAGAAGATCCAGCGGTCCACCCAGGGGACTGATGATCTCTAGGAGCTGTCAAATGGTTCAATAACCTATAACATGACAGGACCTCAACTAATACCCTTGTTCCAGGCACTCTCTAGGAACAAAATGACCACCTGACTAGATCAAATATTGCTGACCAATCTTCACGTACAATCATAAAAAACATATATAACATATATAACGAGTGATCCCAAAATGTAGACATACTCATAAAGAGCCTGGATACGGTATAAGTACTGTAATGCAAGGCGAATACAGGATTACCCTTTCACAAGGCTGTATACGCGATGATTTGCAGTGAACAGTTTAGTTTAAAAGTTACAGAAGCTCCCACAGCTCTAACTTCATGAGTCTTTACTCTTTCGACATCTTATGATCTATCACACAACAGTGTGAAAGAACCTTTGTAATTAAAGTCTATACGAGACGATAGAGCGTTTTAGACATAGATAGCGCAGGCTTCTTGACCGTGCACCAAAGAGTCATGAATAGACTCTTTAACTTCTTTGGTCCTGTCCTGATAAAACTTCATCGTTTTAACCGGGCAAAAAACTATTCTCAGCCCTTCACAAACCAAATTCGAGAGGATAGTGATCCCGAAAGATTTAGGCCATGGATGAGAAGGACGTTTGTTAATAGCCAAGAATCCAGGTTGCAAGGCGCCATGTTCTTGCTAAAAGAGTGAACTTCACTGACTCTCAACTATGGTAGACTTACTCAGAAAGTCTCCAAAGCTAGGCCTTAAAAAAGAAACCAAGTATAAAGGCTCGAATCTGTCACTACCACGAAATTCCAGAAACAACCCCTAAATTTCAGGCTGGCGAATCTTGCAGACGCTCTAAGTCATCTCAAATGATCTGAGAAGATCTATAAGGTCTTTATTTGATAGATCCAATCTTCTGCGTCTGAAGACAGCTGCCCGCATACTCCTGTACCCTTTGATGGTCGCGGAGGAAAAAATGTGTTTTCTTCTAAGGTCTAAGAAGATATAGGCCACTTGTCTTAGAGTTACCAAATGAAGAGCCGGCTTTAGCTCTACACCACTCCATAAAACATCCTATTTGGGTTGCAAAGGTCCTTTGTACAAGCAATAGCCTCAGCTGTCTCCTTCAAACAACCCTCTAGATCTTAGGGGTTTTTCCAAAATACTGGAGGCAGCTAGACCTAAAGCTTGATGGTTTAAAATAAAGCGCCCGTGATCCTGACACAGTAAAACGGACTGATGACATGCTTCCAGCATGCACCCAGCATGAGTCCAGTATGGTTCCAGCCTGCTGTATAAGCTCAACATGTCATGAGAGAAGGAGTCAAGATCTAGACCTCCTCCCAAAACGCATCCAGATCGGTCGCAAGAAACCGATATTGAAGCTAGGCTTGCTGAAAAGAAGAATCAACAACGTGAACCTCATGCTGTGAGGTTAAGACCTGATCGTGTGTAACCAACAAATGTTCAACATACTTAAAGCCAAAGCTTGACGCGAGGAAGCATTAGCTGCGAGGTCAGAGAGACGCGAAGGAGAGACAACAGTCTGTCCATACTGCTGTGAGCAAAAGACTTGACTGTATGCGTCTAGCATGCGACTATAATGTCGCATGTGCTTGCATTCCCGTAAGGTGCCTGCGTGCTGTATGCGTTCACCTTGTCGAGTGGATACAGCGCTCTGTGTGCGTCTCGCCTGTTGTAAATCTACAGCGTGCTGCAAGGGGGCAACAGCATAGTGTCCGGTCAGTGGCGCAAAGGAGCAACTGTTAGTCTATCATGACGCGGGAAAACCTGACTGACCTTATACAGTATATGTCCAGGCTGGCACATGCATCTAGGTTGCTTAGGATTTCAGATTGACCTGTTTGCAAAGGGTTGCCCGCGTGTAGCATGCATCTGCATGAGTGGTAGTCGCGTGTCCTGCAGACCGCGAAGATGGGACAACTTGTTGAAAGGATCAACTTTGACTGTCAGCGTCCAACATACGACCAGACTGGCGTCTGCGTCTGTGACTGCGTGTGCGTCTGCGCTGCTACAAGCGTCTGCTCTAACGCTTCCCGTAACACGAGCATATCTCTGCAAGGAAGCGTTGCTGAGCATCGGAGAACTATGCTGTCTGATACTAACGGAAAACCATCCCTTTGGTCTATGGTAGTTCCTTATGACATTTCCAGCACGCCTTGTGCGCGACCTGAACGTATCCAATGCTGTGAGATACCGTCAACAATAGTCGCTAGACCCCAGAAGAAAGTACTAGACATTTCCCCAAACTGGGGGAGGAGAAGAAGTGTTAACAGAAGCAAACTGAGCACCTTTTCTCTCGAAGAATTATGTCTTACCCGATTTTGGTGCTGACACGTCACCTTTTTTCAACAGAAAAAACTTCCGCCGAACGTTAGATACTGCAGGATAAGTTAATAGAAAAACATACGACTCCTGAAAGGTCTTGGACGTATTGATTGGTGACTACCAAGTCTAGGTTTTGCGTCCTTCGACGAGGACAAACTCTTTCTTCCCTGAATGTGCTTCATATTCCAGAGGAAGAGCCAGGATTATATGAGAATTGTCTGACTTCCGCTTCTCTCGTGGAAGAAAAAACAAACTCGACTGCTTCCCGTTTAAGCATCGCAACACACCTGCTGCGAGGGTAAGTTCTGTTCGCGTGCATATATGAGGAGTAACTTCCTAGTCTAGTAGACAGGGAGAACGTAGAACATCATCCTCGTCAGGGAACTGCGTCCTATTACGCAGAAAAAAGTTACTAGATCCATGATACCATAGCGATGACGAAATGATTGCTTCAAGAACTTCCAACTTCGCTCTTTTCCAGATACTATGTCACATGGTTGTGATGTCATAGTTCGACAATCATAGGCAAAGAAAGGAGCTTTACTTCATCATTCCAAAGAGGAGAGGGAACGTCTTGGACTGCATCTATATGATCGCTCGGCGGAACATACGTTTAACGCACAAGGTCCGAAATGTACCTCAGCCTACCGACCTTACTTCTCCCCGGGGTTGGAACGTAAGGAAGAGGTGTAAGACTAGGAGTAAGACGAACACGAACAAACACATCCTCCAGTGCACTGTGCTATGTTTACGAGTCACTAAACAAGAGCGTTTTAAAACATAATACATTAAATCATAAAAGATCTGCCCGTGGTGGGAGATATACTCTTACACTCTATTCTTATAAAGGCCTTAATGCACTTCCTGCTGTTGCAGCTGCAGGCGCTGCATCAACCTCTACAGTAAGGTTCGCTATTTCTCTGAGAAAGATTAAATGTTAATTTATCTATTTATTTATTTCCTTATTAACTTACTGAACCATCTTTCCCTATAGGAGCCCCTTTAGTTAAAGCATCTTGCTTTCTCAACTAGGGTTGTAGCCTAGCTAGTAATAGAAATAAAATGAATAGAGACACCATCAACTCAACTAGCGAAAACTCTGAAGTCGGAACGAGGAGCAGCAGGTATAAAATAAAAAGGGAAACTCTTCAGAAAAATTCTCACGAGTTTCTGAAAGTAATTCCCTTCCTCCTACAATACTCTATCCTAGGAAGAGAAGTCTTGATTCTTAGGAATCCACTCCTTAGGATTCTGAATTCAGACCTCAATGCATAGAGGTTTTAACTCTAGTTCTCTCAACCAAGAGTTAGCCCAGCAGGCCTTGGTTCGAGAATATAATATCTTTCTAGTTAAGATTTATTTCTTAATATAGCGCCTGGAGCAAGAATAACCCAACGCTAGACGATCATGGTTAGGGAGACATCAAAGTTTATTGTCACAGGTAGCGAAGCGTCCACAGTGACGCTGAAGCTTCCACACTGGCGCTGAAGCGTCCACACTGGCACTGAAGCGTCCACACTGGCGCTGAAGCGTCCACACTGACGCTGAAGCGTCCACACTGGCGATGAAGCGCTTACACTGGCGCTGAAGCGTCCACACTGACGCTCCGTTCCGCTGACGCTTCGCCGGCTCTGCTGCCTGTCATGTCGCTTGGTAGCATGCTCTGATGCCTGGCGAACGTCGGCACGCCTGAATAGACTGATACTAGGCGCTATGAGCGGTCGGTTTGCGTTGAGCAGGTAATCGAAGTGATGCATCCATTTCCTCCCACCGTTGAACATTGCGGCTGGTAGGCCGCCTGTGCGACGAGTCATCACCGTTTAAGACACGTCGCCTGTGCGACCGTGTCAAGACCGGAATCGTGGCACCCAACCGCACTGTCAACGGCAGGCTGATAAGACTGCATAAACGAAGATAATTGCTATTTCACGCCTAATAGCAAAGATCAGAATCAACCTTAGGCGAGATGTATTCAGCATTATCTTCATCGATCCGTAGCACTTGTCACTGTCGGAGACGACACCCATCAGGTGGAGGCGGCGGCACTAAGTCCGCGCCACATGAAATATAAATACGCAGAACGAATCTAATTTTGTTTTCAGCTTAGTGCCTGAAGCGCACGAATAATGTTTGAAAACACTAATACCTCGCTTTATCTATAGCGAGGGTAAGCGTTCTGGGGATCGACATAAAACACTCGAGAGGACTTCTGTTCGGGTCTTGAAAGACTGTAACACCTGGCTACCCTCTCGATTCCTTTCGCCGTTCGACTTGACTTCTCCCCTGGGTCCGGGAGCTTGACAGAGGTCTAAGGCTAGGATAACGACAGGTCCGAATAGAAGCACTGAATAAAATTTACTGCATAATTTAGCCCTAAAAAATTTGCATTTTACTATTTGGTAAAAAGATAGTTTCACAATTATTTGAAAACCAAAATGAACTGTTAAAGGGAGAGACTTACAATTCTGTCAATGATTTGAATGGGAATGAAAAGTCACTGAATCCCATATAAATGCAACCAAATATGACAAATTCGGAGATAATTTGTATTTTTCCTAACCATACAAACCTTAGCTATTTACATTGGGTTTACCTTTCGGCGTAGCTGAAATGACGAGCCAATAGTTTTTAACGAGGGTTAACTACCCCCACACTAGTTAGCGGGGGTAGGGGAAGGGATAGCTTGCTACCCCTCCCCCCCACACACCGGTGATTTGCTTCACTTCACTTAGAGGTAGGACTTGACTTGGGGGACAGGGCTGGCGGGCAAATATGTGTAAATAGCTAAGGTTTGTATGGTTAAGAAAAATACAAATTATCTCCGAATTTGTCATTTGTTCCGTAACCGAAATATTTGTATGGTTAGGAAAAATACAAATTATCTCCGAATTTGTCATTTATTCCGTAACCGAAATACAAACCACGCTATTTACATTGGGTGACTTACCCCTTAGGAAGGGTGGAAAGTCCCCAGCCTTATTGACTTCGGCTTTGCCCGGGGACTCGGCCCCTCAGTGAGTAGCACTTGAGAAAAGAAGCCCCTGCACCTCACAAGTTCCTTGCTTCGTTAGGAACGAGTGGCCTACATAAGTTATGTGTGGAGGAAAGTGTGACTCGTCCTAGGAAGTTGACCTTGAGACCTTTAGATAGGAATCTAGGATAGGACGTTCCCAATACCACCTCGTCAGGGTATGGGGGACGCAACAGTATTAAGCTTAATACTAGGAGCACAAGGAATCATGGGTTACCTGCAGAGGTCGAGGTCAGCTATGCGAAGACCAGGATGCTGCTTCCCCAAGAGAGGGGAGAATGAAGAAAGAAGTAAGAGTCAGACATACTCTTTCATTCACGCAGACTAAAACCGGGTAACAACGCCCTCAACCTACTGCTACTTGTCCATAAAGGAGCCTGAGGTTAGACCAGCTGTTGTGCAGCCACCACAGGCCCGATAGAAAACGTATCGAGGCTCCTGTGGGTCATGTCCTGCAGGTAGTGGGCTGTGAAGGTCGTCTGACGCTTCCAGACCCCAGCTTGAAGCACCTGCGTCACAGAGAAGTTTCTCTCGAAGGCCAGGGACGTAGCAACATCCCTGACATCGTGTGCCCTAGGGCGACGTGACGGAGGAGGGTCTGGATTCAAGGCGTGGTGGATAACCCTTTGAATCCAAGCCGAGATGGTGTTCCTGGTGACCCTCCTCTTCGTCCTGCCTGTGCTTACAAACAATGCTCGCACTTGAGGACGGACTGCAGCTGTTCCCTTCAAGTAGTACCTCAGACACCTCACTGGACATAGTAGCAGCTGGTCTGGGTCGCTTGTTGCAGAGCGGAGACTCGCGATCCTGAAAGAGTTGAACCGAGGATCCGGCACCCCAGGATTCTGAGTCTTGGCAACAAACTCAGGGACGAACCTGAACGTTACCTCCCCCCATCCCCTTGAATGGGCGATGTCGTACGAGAGACCATGAAGTTCACTAACCCGCTTGGCCGAAGCCAAAGCGAGCAGGAAAGCCGTCTTCCAAGACAGGTGGCGATTCGAACCATTACGCCAGGTAATGGTTCGAAGGGAGGTCTCTTAAGAGCCCTGAGGACCCGAACCACGTTCCAAGGAGGAGGTCTCACTTCCGACTGGGGGCAGGTAAGCTCGTAGCTACGTATGAGTAGAGAGAGTTCCAGCGAGGAAGAAATGTCCACGTCTTTCAGCCTGAAAGCCAAGCTTAAGGCTGAGCGATAGCCTTTCACTGCCGAGACAGAAAGGCGCATTTCCTCCCGCAGATATACGAGGAACTCCGCTATTGCTGGAATAGTGGCATCGAGTGGAGATACCCCTCCCACGACACTAACCACAAAAGACTCTCCACTTCGCCTGGTAGACTCCCTCAGAGGACTTTCGCAGGTGCCGAGACATTCTCTCCGCAACCTGTTGCAAAAAGCCTCTCTCCGTGAGGACACGCTGGAGAGTCTCCAGGCGTGAAGCCGAAGCGGGGCCACGGCCTTGTGAGGGATGTTGGAGTGGGGTTGTCTGAGAAGCTCGTGTCGTGGAGGAAGTTCTCTCGGGAGCTCCGTCAGGAGCTGCAGAAGGTCCGGGAACCATTCCGCGTGATGCCATAGCGGAGCTACCAGAGTCATCGAACAGTTGACCGATAGTCTGGTCCTGTTGAGCACCCTTCTCATCAGACAGAATGGTGGAAAGGCGTACACGTCGATGTTGTCCCACCGTTGCTGGAAAGCATCTTGCCAGAGAGCCTTGGGGTCCGGGACTGGGGAGCAGTACAGAGGCAGCTTGAAATTCAGCGCTGTCGCGAACAGGTCCACGGTCGGGGAACCCCACAAAGTCAGGACTTTGTTGGCTATCTGAGGATCCAAAGACCACTCAGACTGTCGGCGAGCACATTCCTCCTGCCAGGAATGAAGCGAACTGATAGTGTTATCGAGTGGACTTCGGTCCACCTCAGAATCTCTACTGCAAGATGGGATGGCTGCGAAAAAGTGGCTCCCTGCTTGTTGATATAAGCCACTACCGTGGTGTTGTCGCTCATCACCACCACGGAATGACCCGCCAAGGTCCGTTGGAACTATTGAAGAGCCAGAAAGACGGCCTTAAACTCTAGCAGGTTGATGTGCAAGCACTTTTCTGATTCTGACCAAAGGCCTGAGGTCCTCTGGTTCAGAACGTGCGGCCCCCACCCTTCTTTTGACGCGTCCGAAAACAGTGTCAATTCCGGGGGGAGGACGAGAAGACTCACTCACTTTCGCAGGTTCTCGTCGACCAGCCACCACCACAGGTCCGTCCGTTCCAAAGATCCTATCGGGACCTGAACGTCCGGGGAATCGGATCCTTAATTCCACCGGGACTTGAGCCGCCACTGCAGGGTTCTCATCCTGAGGCGGCCATTTGGAACCAGACAAGCCAGGAAGGACAGGTGACCTAGGAGACGCAACCACGATTGGGCGGGAAGCTCTTCTCGCCTGAGAAAGGGTTCTGCCACCCTCCTCAGCCTTGCTATCCTGTCGTCTGATGGAAAGGCTTTATGGAGATTGGTGTCTATCAGCATGCCTAGATACACCAGTCGTTGGGACGGCTGCAGAGAGGACTTCTCGAGGTTTACCATGATCCCCAGATCCTGGCAAAGACCTAGAAGCCTGTCTCGGTGTCGAAGAAGGATCGACTCCGAGTCTGCTAGGATCAGCCAGTCATCCAGATAACGAAGGAGACGGATGCCGTTCCTGTGCGCCCAAGATGAAATCAGGGTGAACACTCTGGTGAACACCTGAGGTGCTGTGGAGAGACTGAAACACAGCACCTTGAACTGGTAGATCTTGTCGTCTAGGCAAAATCTCAAGTACTTCCTGGAAGAAGGATGGATTGGGATCTGGAAGTACGTGTCCTTTAGATCCAGTGTGCACATGAAGTCTAGAGTCTCACCACAAGTCTGACCGTGTCCGCTGTCTCCATGCTGAACCGAGTTTGCTTGACAAACCCGTTCAGAGCCGAGAGGTCGATGACAGGTCTCCAGCCTCCAGACGCCTTCTTAACAAGAAAGAGTAGACTGAAGAAGCCTGGGGAGCCGTCGACAACCTCCTGGAGAGCATCCTTCTTGAGCATGGTCTCGACTTCTGCCCGAAGGGCTAGCCCCTTTACCGATCCCATGGCATAGGAGCTCAACGACACTGGATTCGCTGTCAGGGAAGGTTGAGATGTTATGAACGGGACGCGATAACCTTGGCCGATCACCGAAACCGTCCAAGCATCGGCCCCGTGTTGCTGCCACCTGTGCACGCAACGTCGAAAGCATCCCCCCACAGGTGGACACGCGGGGGGATTTCCACTCCTAGTGTTTGCGGCCGCGGCCGCTCCCTCTAGGAGTCTTACCTCCCCCGGAGGACTTACCGCCCCTCTTGACCTTGGCTGGAAAGGGCTGGGGCTTAGACACCACCACCTAAACTGCCGGTGCCTGCTTCGGTGCCTTACGAGGCTGCTGCTGCTGTTGAGCTGGAGGCTTATAGGGCCAAGCTGTAAGGGCCCTATGGAGGAGGGAGTCCTGGCTAGATTTCCTCCACCTCTCAGCCGTTCGCTCCATATCCTGTGGCTCTAACAGATTCTCCCCAAGGAAGGAAGCATGTCTGAGCCTACAGACATCCACGGCGGGGACCTTCGGGTGGAACCTCTTGGTCACCGCATCGCGCCACTTCAATACCGAGTTGGCCCACAGGGTGGTGACCTGGTGCGCCAGGAACTCGATGGAGCGGGTGCCCGAGAGTAAGAAGGTCTCCAGAGCCTTCCTATTGGTCTCCTTAGACAAGTCCTCGGAGCGCAATAGGATGCCCAGAGTTCCTAGCCATATATCCAGCCACGAAGTGGCCTGCATGGCGCACTTCGCGACCTTCTCATGGCTCAGGATCTCCGACGCCGAGAACAATACCTGCCGGGCAGAGAGCTTCTCGAAAGGAACTCCCTTAGCCAGCTCTTCTACGGAGTGATGGAGAGGAAGAGCGAGACTAGACTCACCCAAGATCTCAAAATACCTCCTCTGCTGCAGACGAGGAGGTGGGATGAGTTTGTTCCCGGCAGAGGAACGACTGGAGGCGGCAAGAATTGCGAGTTGGGCATTGGCCCTGGCTCTGGCACTCTTCAATCCCTGAGACCAGGGCAGAGCCGCACTGGTCTTAGGGGCCTTCTGAACATCGAACACTTGGTCCAGGACCGTGTCCTTGCCTTCTCGGGGGCGATCACGGGATCCATGAACCCGTTGAGTTGCCTCATCAGGCTCAGGACCTGCCAGAAGGCATGTTCAGATTCCTGCTGGTCTCCTCCTTGCGGGCTGGCAGCTAAGTCTCCCGTCCCCGGAATCTCTTCCTGGGGCGAAGCGTGGATGTTCTCCCGGGGAGCAGGGGGTTCCTGGCGAATCCTTGAAGACGATTTCAGGATGGTCTTGGAGTTCTTGGGTTCCTTCCTGGGAGGGATACAGGATCCCAACAAAGAGGTTCGGGGAGCACTTTCCACGCGAGACGATTCTCCTCCATGAAGAGAAGGCTCCCCCCTAGGTGCCGAGGGGGAGACTAACACCTCACTGGACTCACCCGAGGACGGAAAAGCCTCGTCCACGGGAGAAGTAGAAAACGCCTGCGAAGGGGATGGGGCCTTCCCGGCAAACCTCTTAGGAACCAACTTCTCCCTGGGGGAAGTCACCACGAAGTCCACTCCTCTCCTTCTCTTCAGCGGAGGTGAGGCAGTCGTTGGCTTGTGACCCTGATCGGCGAGTGCTGGCTTCATAGCCTTCACTAACGCCCGCATCAGAGGACCAAACCAAGTCTGTCGCTCCACGGACACAGAGTCCGAAATCCCCGCTGGAGGGAAGGGGATCGGGCGATCCTTCGGAGTGGACACCACTGGACCTACCTGAAAAGGAAAAGGGGAAGAAAGACGCACTGACCTCCCTGAAGTGTCTTCCCTGTCCTGCACAAGAGCCCTGCGCTTTGGTGGAGGCGATCCTAAGCGCGGTCTGGCGACACGCGTTCCTGCTGCTGTCACGGGCTGCGAAATTCGGTGCGAACGGTGGTCGCGTGTAGGCGAACAGTGGTCGCGTGTAGGCGAACAGTCGCGCGGGCGCGCAGGCGAGCGGTCGCGCGGGCGCACAGGCGAGTGGTCGCGCGGGCGCGCAGGCGCCCGGGCGAGAGGGCGTACAGGCGAACGAGTGCGTGAGCGAGCCGGTTAACGAACACGTTGGGGCGCGGGCGAGCGCGAACGCTCCGAAGATCGCTGACGACGTTGGTCAGGAGACCTGTAGCGCGAGGGAGAGCGATTGCGAGCAGGCGATCGGCGGTGCGCTGGTGAACGCTGGCGCGCAGGCGAGCGATGGCGCGTTGGCGCATGGTGACGCGTTAGCGAGCGATAGCGCGTAGATCGCGTAGGCGAACGACCGCGCGAGGGCGAGCTAACAGAGGGCGACCATTGTCCTTCCGGATCTCCTGGGCGACAGCGCGCTGGAGAACGCTTACGCGGGCGGTCTGGAGATCGCCGATGTTCAGGTGATCGCTGACGCGCAGGAGAACGCTGATGAGCAGGCGATTGTTGAATCGTCTGTGATCGCTGGCGAGCTGGTGATCGCTGGCGAGCAAGAGGGCGACGCGTGGAACCCTGTGAGGGAACAGTCGGCGCGGGGCGCAAAGGCGAACGTTCACGAACAGGAATAGGAACAGGAGGCGCGTAGGCGTACGTGCGTTTTAGAAACACGCGCTGGAGAACGCGAGCGATGTTGTGCAGGAACAAGCTGAGGATCGCGAGGGCGCTCAGGAGACTGATGGCGCGCGGGGCGCACAACAGGAACTGCAGGATATTCGGAGACCACAGGGGAGCGCTGGCGACAGTGGGGCGATGGTCCTCAGAAGAGCGCTGACGAACAGGAGAGCGCTGACGGTCAGAAGAGCGCTGACGAGCAGGAGAGCGCCTGTGCGCTAACACTGCAGAAGGGCGAGCAGGGGAACGCTGGCACGCTGGGCGGTCAACAGGAACAACAGGTTGAAGGATGTCCTCAGGAGAGCGCTGGCGAGAAGAGGGGCGATCATCAGGAGAGCGCTGGCGAACAGGAGATCGCTGACGAACAGGAGAGCGCTGACGAGCAGGAGAGCGCCTGTGTGCTAACACTGTACGCACAAGGGAAGAATCCCTTTAACCCGAAGGGACCGTTGCCCGTCGGGTGACGAGGTCAGGTTGCTGAACATCTGCCCCAGAAGTAGAAGGTCTGGAAGGCGTAGGAGACCGATCCCCAGAGAGGTCTAAGGAAGCTGGAGCTGCAGGCTGTTTACGGCGAGGAGAGTCCCCTTCGGAGGAAGAAGGAGAAGATCCAAAAAGGCGCCTCATAACACCCTTATAAGGAGACGGGAGGCCCTTGCGATGCAGCGGACGGTGAGCCTTATGGCGAAGGCGGCCACGAGGAAGATCTTCAGGACCATCAGTCCACCGAAGGGGAGTCTCAGTCAAAGCACTCCCCTTAGAAGGAGGCTGGACAGCAGAAGAGCCCGCAGGACTCCCTTCCCCTTGGAAAGATGTACGGAAGGGGGAGGAGAGCCGTCAGCACCAACATCCACAACTGCACCTGCAGAGGATTGACCCGCCCCGTCGGAAGCCTCTGCCACCACGACGTCGACGATAGACAGAGGGTCTACCTCCACTATCACCGGCGACTGCTTAACAGCGGCCCTTAACTGGACAAGGTCAATCAGGGCTACCCTGGAGGGCAGGCCCTTAAGCCCCAGGGAAGCCCAAATCTGAAAAAGATCATCGTTAGACAAAGATTCATCAATAACCTCCCCCGGAGGAGGATGAGGAACCGCCCCGCTATGGGAGGCGACGTCCTCTCCCCCAACCCAAGGTCGGGAAACAGACCTAGGGCCTGCGCTCCCACTCGGCAGACTCTCCTTAGGAGCTGAACGAGGGAAGCTTCGGAGGAGGTTTGGGCGGCGAAAGAAGAGTCCCGAGAACCTTCCTCCTTCAAGACAACCCCGGAAGGAGAACGGTCTATCTTGGACTTCTTCTTACGCCAGCGGCCAAACCTCTCCCACTGGGAGGCAGACCACTCCCTGCACTCACTACACTTATTTTCCTGATCACACCGTCGGCCTCGACACTGCGGGCAAAGGGTGTGAGGATCAGTGTCCACGGCCGACATAAAAGTACCACAAGGGCGGCCGGCAATTCCAGGGCACTTGCGCATAGCGAATAATAAAGGCGGTCAACTTCTAACACACACACACAAACTGAAAGAAAAAGCAGAAAAAGATTAAAGGCCGTCAACGAGGACGATGGACAGACACGTCTGTTCATCGCCAGAGCCAAAAGTGAAGTGAAGCAAATCACCGGTGTGTGGGGGGGGAGGGGTAGCAAGCTATAGTTAACCCTCATTAAAAACTATTGGCTCGTCATTTCGGCTATGCCTTAAGGTAAACCCAATGTAAATAGCGTGGTTTGTATTTCGGTTACGGAACAAATTAAATATCAAATATTACCTTAGATATAATATTTATAAATTAAAATAAACCCTTAAATTAAGTGATTCCAATAAAAGACGAATCATCACTCGTATTCATTGGAACATTTACAATGAATATACGAACAATTTTAGTATTCCAAAAACCACTAAGGAAACAACGATACATAGAATCGTGCGCTACATCGATTGTAAAGAATACTGCATCGTATAAACATTAACTGAACTGTAACTTCCTTTAACCTCAGACTAAGGAAAAATACTGAAAGGACCAATTAATTGCAAAATAAAATGTTCCTTTTATATAGTACAACTTAAAAACTTGAGAAGTAAGAAGAATGTACAGTACTATTCATCAAAATCGCTACAAAATATTGTAATACTGTAACGATACTGACAAAAGCATAACAAAAATGAACTGAACGCTAGTTAATCTTTGCAAACAGATCGAAGATTATCTAAAGAAAAAATTATTAAAAGGATAAAATTTTCTCAAAATAATAATCCTTTAATTTAATTTATAACATAACACTTCAAAAGAAAGTACTATATTCACTTATCATTCTTGTAAAAAAGCAAGACAGACTTTTAGCCTACGGATAAGGCTGTGACATCATCAATGGACGAAATGTTTACATCCCGCCCATATGCTTTCGTGAGGTTTAAAATAGGTTGAAAAACCTTCTAATTCTATCTTTCAAGTTATAAATACGTGACCACAGAATAAATAAAACAAATAAGCGAAAGCCCAAACTCAAAAAACGTTAATACATCACCAAATAACGTCCAAACATAGTAAGAAAACGAGAGAGAATTTCCAATAGTACAGCCAGCTATAGCAGCAGAGAAAATCTGAAGTGGTTTGGTATAGTTTTACATGTAGTACCGCGAGGGTGCTAGTGTACACCTGCCATATCTGCGATAAGCCACGCGAGATTTTGAATTTTCTGCCGGGGCGTCCAGGGACTTTAGCCATTCTTATATAACCAGCGGGTAAGTTTTATATTTAAAAATATCTCGTTTGGAATTCTTCTTCCGTCACCCACTTCCGTAGACCACTCCCTGCACTCACTACACTCATTATCACTATCACACCGTTGACCTCTATAGGAAGGGCAAAGGGCGTGAGGGTCTGTCTCGACCGCCGACATGAATGTTCCACAGGGGCGGTCGGGTAGTCCAGGGCAGGTGCGCATAACAGCAGAGGCCAACTTCACACACAAAACTGTCAAAAAGAGAAAGCAAAATAAGCATTAATGGCTGCCAATGAGCGGCGAAGATGACAGCGGACACGTCCGACTATCATCCAAGCCGAGAGCAAAGTGAGTTCAAGCACAGGTGTGTGTGAAGGGGGGGGGGGTGGCAAGCTACCCTCCCCTACCCCCGCTAACTAGCGGTGTGGGTAGTAAACCCTCGTTAAATTTTAATGGCTCGTCATTTCAGCAACGCCGAAAGTAATATGACAAATTCGGAGATAATTTGTATTTTTCCTAACCATACAAACCTTAGCTATTTACATAGGGTTTACGAGCAGGGGGTAGGGAAGGGGTAGCTTGCTACCCCTCCCTCCCACACACCGGTGAGTTGTCTCACTTCACTTAGAGGTAGGACTTGAATTGGGGGACAGGGCTGGCGGCCAAATATGTGTAAATAGCCAAGGTTTGTATGGTTAGGAAAAATACAAATTATCTCCGAA
This sequence comes from Palaemon carinicauda, assembly GCF_036898095.1. Taxonomy (NCBI): domain Eukaryota; kingdom Metazoa; phylum Arthropoda; class Malacostraca; order Decapoda; family Palaemonidae; genus Palaemon; species Palaemon carinicauda. The sequence goes on from NC_090751.1 coordinate 88,484,690, forward strand.
TTTGTCATTTGTTCCGTAACCGAAATACAAACCACGCTATTTACATAGGGTGACTTACCCCTTAGGAAGGGCGGAAAGTCCCCAGCCTTACTGGCTTTTGGCTTTACCTGGGGACCCGAAATCCGAGTGAGCAGCACTCGAGAAAGGGGGTCCCTACACCTCGCAATTTCCGTTGCTTGCTACGAACGTGCGGCCTACATAAGTTGTGTGTGGAGGAAGTTGTGACTCGTCCTAGGAAGTTGACCAGGAGTTCTTTAGATAGAAATCTAGGCTAGGACGTTCCCAATACCACCTCGTCAGGGTATGGGGGACGCAAACAGTATTACAGTTAATACTAGGAGCACAAGGGAGCATGGTTTACCTGCAGAGGTTGAGGTCAGCTATGCAGAGACCACGATGCTGCTTTCCCCAAGGGAGGGGAGAATGAAGAAAGAAGTAAGAGCCAGACATACTCTTTAATCACGCAGACTAAAACCGGGTAACAATGCCCCCAACCTTCTGCTACCTGTCCATTAAGGAGCCTGAGGTTAGACGAGCTGTCGTGCAGCCACCACAGGGCCAATAGAGAAGGTATCGAAGCTCCTGTGGGTCCCGTCCTGCAGGTAGTGGGCTGTGAAGGTCGTTTGGCGCTTCCACACCCCAGCTTGCAAAACCTGCGTCACAAAGAAATTTCTCTTGAATGCCAGGGACGTAGCGATGCCCCTGACATCGTTTGTTCTAGGGTGACGTGACGGAGGAGGGTCAGGATTCAAGGTGTGTTGAATGACCTTCCGGATCCAGGCCGAGATGGTGTTCTTGGTGACCCTCCTCTTCGTCCTTCCTCTGGTTACGAATAACGCTTGCACATGAGGACGGACTGCAGCTGTTCTTTTCAAGTAACGCCTCAGACTCCTCACTGGGCAAAGTAACAGATGGTCTGGGTCACTTGTTACAGAACGAAGACTCGTTACCCCGAAGGAGTCGAACCTAGGGTCTAACACCCCAGGGTTCTGAGTCTTGGCAACAAACTCAGGGACGAAGCTGAACGTTACCTCCCCCCATCCCCTTGAATGGGCGACGTCGTTAGAAAGACCATGAAGTTCACTGACCCGCTTGGCTGAGGCCAAAGCGAGCAGGAAAGCCGTCTTCCAAGACAGGTGACGATCAGACGCCTGGCGTAATGGTTCAAACGGGGTTCTCTTCAGAGCCCAGAGGACCTGAACCATGTTCCAAGGAGGAGGTCTTACTTCTGACTGAGGGCAGGTAAGCTCATAGCTGCGTATGAGTAGAGAAAGTTCTAATGAAGAGGAAATGTCCACTCCTTTCAGCCTAAAAGCCAGGCTTAAGGCTGAGCGATAGCCTTTCACCGCCGGAACTGAAAGGCGCATTTCCTCCCGTAAATACACAAGGAACTCTGCTATTGCAGGAATAGTGGCATCGAGTGGAGAGATACCCCTCCCACGACACCAACCACAGAAGACTTTCCACTTCGCCTGGTAGACTCCCTCAGAGGACTTGCGTAGGTGGCGAGACATCCTGTCCGCAACCTGTTGCGAAAATCCTCTCTCCGTGAGCAGACGCTGGATAGTCTCCAGGCGTGAAGCCGAAGCGACGCTACAGCCTTGTGGAAGATGTTGCAGTGTGGTTGTCTGAGTAGCTCGTGTCGTGGGGGGAGTTCCCTCGGAAGCTCCATCAGGAGCTGCAGAAGGTCCGGGAACCATTCCGCGTGATGCCACAGCAGAGCTACAAGCGTCATGGAGAGATTGACCGATAGTCTGGTCTTGTTGAGCACCCTTCTCATCAGACAGAATGGTGGGAAGGCGTAAACGTCGATGTTGTTCCACCTCTGCTGAAAAGCATCTTGCCAGAGTGCCTTGGGGTCCAGAACTGGAGAGCAGTACAGGGGCAGCTTGAAATTCAAGGCTGTCGCGAACAGATCTACTGTCGGGGAACCCCACAAAGTCAGGACTTTGTTGGCTATCTGAAGATCCAAAGACCACTCGGTACTCACTATCTGCGTCGCTCTGCTCAGACTGTCGGCAAGCACATTCCTCTTGCCCGGAATGAAGCGAGCCGAAAGTGTGACCGAGTGGACTTCGGACCACCTCAGAATCTCTACTGCAAGATGGGATAGCTGTTGAGAACAGGTACCTCCCTGCTTGTTGATGTAAGCCACTACCGTGGTGTTGTCGCTCATCACCACTACGGAGTGGCCCGCCAGGGTCCGTTGGAACTGTTGAAGGGCCAGGAAAACGGCCTTCATTTCTAGCAGGTTGATGTGGAGGTACTTTTCTGATTCTGACCAGAGGCCTGAGATCCTTTGGTTCAGAATGTGGGCCCCCGCCACCCTTCTTTTGACGCGCCCGAAAACAGAGTCAAATCCGGGGGGAGGACGAGAAGATCCACTCCCTTCCGAAGGTTCACCTCGTTCAGCCACCACCGAAGGTCCGTCAGTTCCGTGGATCCTATAGGAACCAGAAAGTCCGGAGAATCGGAGCCTTGATTCCACCGGGACTTTAGCCGCCATTGCAGGGATCTTATCCTGAGGCGGCCGTTCGGAACTAGACGTGCCAAGGAGGAAAGATGACCTAGAAGACGTAACCACGAATGGGCCGGAAGTTCTTACCGCCTGAGGAAAGGTTCTGCGACCCTCCTCAGCCTTGCTATCCTGTCGTCTGATGGAAAGGCTTTGTGGAGATCGGTGTCTAATATCATGCCTAGATATACCAGTCGTTTCGTCGGAAGCAGAGAGGACTTCTCAAGGTTTACCATGATCCCCAGATCTCGGCAAACCTCCAGAAGCCTCTCTTGGTGACGAAGAAGGGTTGACTCCGAGTCTGCCAGGATCAGCCAGTCGTCCAGATAACGGAGGAGACGTATGCCGTTCCTGTGCGCCCAAGACGAAATCAGTGCAAACACTCTGGTGAACACCTGAGGAGCTGTGGAAAGACCGAAACACAGCACCTTGAACTGGTAGATCTTGCTGTCTAGGCTGAATCTCAAGTACAGTACTTCCTGGAAGACGGATGGATTGGGATCTGGAAGTACGTGTCCTTTAGATCCAGTGTGCACATGAAGTCTTGCGGTCTCAATGCAAGTCTGACCGTGACCGTGTCTGCTGTCTCCATGCTGAACGAAGTTTGTTTGACAAACTTGTTCAGGGCTGAGAGATCGATGACCGGTCTCCAGCCTCCAGACGCCTTCTTTACAAGAAAGAGTCGACTGGAGAAGTCTGGGGAGCCGTCGTCGACCTCCTGGAGAGCATCCTTCTTGAGCATGGTCTCGACTTCTGCCCGAAGAGCTAATCCCTTTGCCGATCCCATGGCATAGGAGTTCAGCGACAATGGATTCGCTGTCAGGGGAGGTGGAGATGTCGTGAATGGGACACGATAACCTTGGCCGATCACAGAGACCGTCCTAGAATCGGCCCCAAGTTGCTGCCACCTGTGCACGCAACTTTTCAGGCATTCCCCCACAGGTAGACATGCGGGGGGATTGCCAATCCTAGCGCTTGCGGCCTCGGCCGCTGCCTCTAGGATTCTTTCCTCCCCTAGAGGACTTGCCGCGCCTTCTGTCCTTGGTCTGAAAGGGCTGCGGCTTAGACACCCCTGTCTTAGCTGCCGGAGCCTGCTTCGGTGTCTTGCGAGGCTGCTGTTGCTGTTGAGGTGCCGGAGGCTTGTAGGGCCGAGATGTTAGGGCCCTCTGAAGGAGAGAATCTTGATTCGATCTCCTCCACCTCTCAGCTGTTCGTTCTATGTCCTTGGGCTCAAGCAGATCCCGGAGTGCCTGAGCCTGCAGACGTCCACGGCGGGGACCTTCGAATGGAACCTCTCGGCCACTGCGTCGCGACGCTTGAGGATCGAGTTAGCCCACAGGTTAGCCACCTGGTGAGCGAGGAACTCGATCGAACGCGTGCCCGAGAGGAGGAAGGTCTCCAAAGCTTTCCTATTGCTCTCTTTGGACAGATCCTCAGAGCGCAATAGGATGCCCAGAGATCCCAGCAAAACATCCAGCCACAAAGTTGAATGCATGGCACTCTTCGCGACCTTCTTAAGGTTCAGGATCTCCGACGCCGAGAACGTCACCTGCCGGGCGGAAAGCTTCTCGAGAGGAGTTCCCCTGGTCAGCTCTTCCACGGAATGGTGGAGCGGAAGGGCCATACTGGACTCCCCCATGATCTCAAAGTACCTCCTCTGATGTACTCGAGGAGGCGGGAGGAGTTTGAACCCGGCAGAAGAACGACCGAAGAAGGCAAGCTCGGAGAGCTGGGTTTCGACCCTGTCCCTGGCCCCTTTCACCCCTTTGGACCAAGGCAAAGCTGCACTGAAATTAGGGGGTTTCTGGGTGCCGTAGACTTGGTCTAGCACCGTGTCCTTGCCCTCACGAGGGGCAGTCTCCGGGTCCTTAAACTTGTTGAGTTGCCTCCTCAAGCCTAGGACCTGCCAGAAAGTGTGTTCCGACTCGAACTGGTCTCCTCCTTGCGGACTGGCTGCTAAGTCTCCGGTCCCCAAAGGCTCATCTTGGGGAGATACGTGGACGTCCTCCCGGGGTCTAGTTGGCTCTGGACGTATCCTGTATGACGATTTAAGAATCGTCTTGGAATCCTTGAGCTCCCTCCTAGGAGGAATACAGGACTCCAGCAAAGAGGTCCGGAAAGGGGCTTCCTCGCGAGCAGCTTCTCTCCGAAGAGGAGGGGTTCCTCCCATTGGTGCCGTGGGAGACAACCCTGCCTCGCTGGACTCTCCTAAGGACGGAACCACCTCGTCCACAGGAGAAGGAGAAACAGCACGCGTAGGAGAAGGCGTAGGAGTCCTCCTGACCGACCTCTTGGGAGCCAACTTCACCCGAGGAGAAGTCACCACTAAGTCCACTCCTCTCCTTCTCTTCAGCGGGGATGAGTCTGCCGTTGGTTTAAGTCCCGAATCAACGAGGGCAGGCTTCACAGCCTGAACCACTGCGTTCATTATGTGACGGAACCAGGGCTGACGGGTAACTGACGCTGTGTCAGTTAACCCCGCTGGAGGGAAGGGGATCTCCTGACCCTTCGGAGTGGATGCCACGGGGCCTGCCTGAAAAGAAGAGTTAAAAGAATGTTGTATGGACCTCTCCGTAGATCCTTCCTGGTCCTGATCCTAGTGGGTAATCCTATGCTTGCGCGGTGGCGATCCCGAGGCTGATCTGGAAGTCCGTGTCCCTGTCGGTTGGCCGCGCTGATGATCCCTGCGAGAATGGGGTTCGCGACGGTTCTCACGCGAAAAGGCATTCGAGGGATCGCGCGCGGGCGATTTCCGAAGCGCGGGCGCATTGCCGCATGTGGAAGAATGCGCGTGGGTGCGTTCGCTCGCGGGCGAGCAGGCGAGATGGCGCGTGGACGCGCAGGCGAAGGGACACGATGGCGTGTTGGCAAGCGGTCGCGTTGGTGTGTTGGCGAAGGAACGCGTTGGGGCGCACGTGAAGGAGCACGAGATCGCGCAGGAGAAGGTGTGCGCTGAGCACTAGGCGACCGTCGGCGGCGCGTAGGAGAACGGCGATGATCGGGCGAAAAAAGTCGCGAGCGACTTGGCGAGCATTTGCCAGGCAAGCGCTGGCGTGTTGGCGAGCGATGTCGTGTGTACTCCGGAGGACGACGGCGCGTACCAAGGACAGGCGAACAACTGCGCACAGGCGATTTATAGCGCGGGCGAGTCGGAGACCTAGGGCGATCAGACTTAAGAGGGCAATGGCGCTCAGGAGAGCGTTTGCGCACAGGCGAGTGATCACGTGAACATGCAGGAGATCGTACGTAGTAAGATTACTGCGCACATCTGAAGAGGTGGACGGAGACGAACGGGCAGGCGAACGCTCGCGAACAGGAGCTTTGGCTCGTTGTTGCGCCGGAGCAGAAGGGCGTGCAGGGGCGCTGTGGGCGAGGCGACGGGATGGTACCTTTGTCTAAGTCCAGATCATGCGATCGTGGACGCGGTGGTGATCGTTGGCGTGCTGGGCGCACATCAGGAACAGACTGAGCAGTAGCGCGGCTGCGCACAGGAGAACGTGGGTGCGCCTTGCGCACATCAGGAACATGAGGGCGCTGCTTCGCAGGAGACCTGCGAGAAGGAGCGCGCTGGCGAGCAGGTGATCGCTGCCGAGCAGGAGAGCGCTGGCGAGCAGGTGATCGCTGCCGAGCAGGAGAGCGCTGGCGAGCAGGTGATCGCTGGCGAGCAGGAGAGCGCTGGCGAGCAGGTGATCGCTGCCGAGCAGGTGATCGCTGCCGAGCAGGAGAGCGCTGGCGAGCAGGTGATCGCTGCCGAGCAGGAGAGCGCTGGCGAGCAGGTGATCGCTGCCGAGCAGGAGCGCGCTGGCGAGCAGGTGATCGCTGGCGAGCAGGTGATCGCTGCCGAGCAGGAGAGCACTGGCGAACAAGTGATCGCTGCCAAGCAGGAGAGCGCTGGCGAGTTAAGTCCGAAGACTGTAACTCTGGGGAGCGCTTCAGCGCTACTGCATGCGAACGCGCAGGAGGGCACGCAGGGGAACCCTGACGCGCAAGGGACTTACCCACACCGTGAGTAGAGTCCCTTTTCCCCGAAGGGATCGGTGCCTGTTGGATAACAGGGTGAGAAGGCGCCCAAATCGCATCTGCAGCCAGGAACGGAGAAGACGGGTCGGAAGGTCTGGCAGGCGTAGGGGATCGCGAACGATCCGCGGAGAGGTCAAGGGGCGCTGCTGTGAAGGTCTGCTCCTGACAGGGGGGCTCCTCCTTAGGGGGAGGAACAGGAGAGGACGGCCCAAAGAGGAGCCTCCTAACTCCCTTATAGGGAGAAGGAAGTCCTCTGCTGCGGAGAGGCCGACGGGCCTTGCGTCGAATACGACCACGAGGAAGGGCGTCCGGGTCATCGGTTCTCCGAAGAGGAGTCTCTGTCAGCGCGCTTCCCCGAGGGGGAGACCCGCCCGTAGGAGAGACCGTGGGATTCCCCTCCCCCCTAGGAGGATCTTCGGAGAGGGGCGGAGGGCCTTCAGCAACGTCCGCAACAGGAGCAGTACCAAGGGTTTTACCAGACCCGTCGGAAGGCTGGGCCAAAACAGTGTCGACAAAATCCGAAGGGAATACCTCCGGCATTACCGGCGACTGTTTGACCGCAGCCCCCAACTGGAGCAGGTCAAACAGGGCTTCCTTGGAGGGCGAGCCCTTAAGCGCCAAGGAAGCCCAAAGCTGGAACAAATCATTATTAGACACAGTTTGGTCATATTCATCAAATTCCAAATTATCCTCCCCCGCAGGAGAAGAGGGAGCTGCCACGCTAAGGGAGGCAACACCCTCTCCCGCACCCCGAGGTCGGGAAACACCACTAGGGCCTGCGCTACCACTCGGCAGTCTCTCACGAGAGACCGATCGAGTGGGAGCTTCGGAGGAGGTTCGGGCGGCGGAAGAGGAGTCCTTAGAGCCTTCCTTCTTCAAGGTTGCCCCTGAAGGAGAACGGTCTCTCTTGGACTTCTTCTTACGCCGACGGCCAAGCTTCTCCCACTGGGAGGCAGACCACTCCCTACACTCACTGCAAGTATTCCCCTATCACACCGTCGGCCTCGGCACTGCGGGCAAAGGGTGTGAGGATCGGTGTCCTCCGCTGACATGAAGGTCCCACAAGGGCGGCCAGCGAGTCCAGGGCACTTGCGGATAACGAAGACAATGGTCGAGGCCAACTTCCAAACACACAGAACTAGAAAAAGCAAAAAAACAAATTAAGGCTGTCATTAACGAGGAAGAAAAACAGCAATGTCTGTACTTCGTCCGAGCCAAAAGTGAAGTGAGACAACTCACCAGTGTATGGGGGGGGGAGGGGTAGCAAGCTACCCCTTCCCTACCCCCTGCTAACTAGCGGGGGGTAGTTAACCCTCGTTAAAAATCTAATGGCTCGTCATTTCAGCTACGCCGAAAGTAAACTTCATGTAAATAGCGTGGTTTGTATTTCGGTTACGGAACAAACCCCTATTAAATAGCGTGGTTTGTATTCCAGTTACGGAACAAATTTATTTTGGTGTTACTGTTCATAAAATATTTTATTTTTCCTTTTTTTCTTTCTCCACTGGGCCATTTTCCCTGTTGGGGCCGGGCTTATAGCATCCTGCTTTTCCAACTAAGGTTGTATCTTGGCAAGTAATAATAATAATAATCCGCATAAGGAAGGAGACCGTTTTGAGGGCGGGGCTCTTGTCCGTAGCTTCAAGTCCTTACTGGGCTCTCTCAAGGGAACGGAGGACATTGGCTGCATACCTCAGCAATAGTCTCCCTTTGAAGAAAAGTCCTGTTCAAGCTAAATGCGAGTGAGAATCACTCTATGATGACAAAACATTAATTATTGAAGACCTGGTTTATGGCCAGGCAATTGACCTCCATTGCTGTCTCCAAGTAGGAGAAATTATTGTGCATCTGGTTCTTGGCCTGGTGATAGCCTTTAATAGCAGGCTCTGAACTGTTTTCACCCTACAGGTAAGGTAATGACTCATAATAAACCAAATATTTCGAGAAAACGCTTCTCTTGTACGTTGTCAAAGACTGAAGAAGAACCCTAGGCTTGGTATACAAAGGTGGTATATCCCTGAGGTATTAAGACATTCAATTTCCAAACCGTGAATTGTTGACCTCAGTTATGATATGTCTGAGAATCTCTCCCCGAGAAGCCTAAAGGATTCAACTGACCTGTGAAATATTTGGCCACATGGCAGACCCAATCAGTCGAATAGTGGCGCAAATCTCTTGGATTCCTCATCAAAACAGTAGGTGTGGTTAATTTCTACCTGATAGCATTTTGGGGCTATGAATGTCCTGCTAAGGTTGAAAGTGATTGGAGCCTTGTCAAATGCTCCTTCTAAGAGGCAGCATGGTAACAATCTGATTATGACGAGGTTGCTCCAGAGATGTCTCACGACACCCTTGAACGCCGCCTCTGGCTCCAGTTCAAAGGTTTAAAGGCCACTCATAAATGGCAGAGGCAAAGGACAGTGAAAAATTGCCCTATCAAGCAGGACAATGCCCTAGAGACTGACCATATATACATATGATCAGTGCCCAAGCCTTCTCTCCACACAGCTAGGACCAAGGAGGACCAAGGAGGGCCAGGAAATTGCTGCTGATGACTCAGCAGATAGACCTATAGGCTCCCCCAAACCCCCCATCCTTAGCTTACAAGTATGGTGAAGTTGCCGCGACCAAAGAAACTAACGAGTTTGGGTGGGACTAACCCCAGTCTGGCATTCACCAGTCAGGGACGTTACCACATCGGTGTAGGCGGATGGAATACAGGAAGGATGCACATAGGCGGACTATCAACGACCTCCCAGTCATGATCTAGATTGTTATCTGGGGATGCCAAGACCACCCAAAGACAACTCTCTTTATCCTCATGTTAGTAGGCTACCCCATACGTTCGATATGTAGCGGCTGATAAGGGGATAATAATAACCACTGACAAATCCAAGAAATCACTGGAAGCTGTGCAAATAGTATCAAAGATCTATGGTGTCACAGAAAAGTCAATTCTCAGCCCTCCTTAGAGATCAAAACGTCACTACAGGGCAAGTGTTGAGGAGATAGGAGCTGTTCTGGGCTCAAACTTGTTAAAGTTACACCTATGCTTCTCGTATAACTACCATCCCGATGCCTAAAATGCAGCATCCCCCCCAACCTCCAACTGTCAGCATATCTGAGCTTCCAGAAGACTGGCTTCATGCAGCCCTACTTCATGTCTTTTATGGGCTCCTACCTTACCAGATCTGACTTCGATCAGTCACTGCCCAGAAGCCAGTAATGTTGTACAGTAGTTAGTATTGGATTTAACATATCCGGAGGTTACCATTCCAAACAAGACTGTGGATGCCTAATACCAGAAAGACTAGCAACCTCTAGTTGTAGAAGGGATGCTGAAGGAAGAGGAGTGCCACCTACTGTGGACATGGTTGGTGACCCTGGGAGTAGGAAATATTCTCCCTCCCACCATCACCAAGGGATCATTTCTCTCTTATATTTCTAAGAATTGATCTGGGCGAAGGACTGACGTACCTTGATTCGTTCTGATGTCAGATTTTGACAGGGAGAGAGAGGTCTCTCATGGAGGAGGAGGAAAGAGCTCCTCTAGTTCCATCAATATTAGCCAATTGACAACGTGTCTCAGAACCAATCTGTTGACCAATACCATGTTATGGATCAGACTTGAGGAGTAGTCCAGACCAAGGTAAGGACTTTAAGCTTGAACACCCTGCTCACCCTGACAAACATGGACTTGGCTTCCATGTCCAGTGATCAGACTAAATACATCAAACACATTTCTACCCTAACCTTTTATATTAACATGATCAATAAAATAAGAGCTATAATTATACTGTATTGCATATTCCAATATTGAAAACAAATAACAAAGAGGTTTAAAATATAAAATGATGGATCTTTTATTCTGTTCTAACAAGTAACTTATGGCAGAACCACCACCAATTGCGTTTTTCTGAACCACTTAGTGGAAGGACACTCCCTATATGTGCTATGATGACAAAAAGAGCAAAACGGGTTGTTTTTATTAAAATCTGTAACTTTGTTAATAGTCTGCCAGCAGTATATGGTATTCAAAATACTGTGGTGCATTTGCAAAAATCTATTCAGTTATGCGAGTTTCAGAGTTTCCATGTCATAACTAATATTGCACCACTCTATAATTGAACCCCCATTCTAGGTTGGGTAAGTAGGGAAAGTGAAGTTTCGATGTTTAGAAGTGATTGCAATTAGGTATATATACAGTATATGTACCAAAAATATTACTAGTAGGCCATATTCAAGATATATATTTACAATTACATTTCATGTTAATAAGACTTTAGATATTTGCATTTACAAAGTCTTTCTCTTTCTAACTGACATTCTTCCATACAACATTTCTCGGGAACATTGTCGAATAAATCAAATAATTTTTTTTCCATACAAAGGAATCCCAAAATTCAGGTAGGTATCTATTATAGAACAACAAGGGAAGAGCTTTAGGCCTACTAATAAAAAAAAAATGGGGTTGTCTATACAAAAACTCCCATTTCCTTCAAAAATTACTTATTTTCATTGTAATTAAATGGTTAATAAGATATATCTTACGGTAATGGGGGCCATCCAGTGGGAACCGGGGATTTTGGGTGGGAAAGATTCACTGGCGAGTTGATAAATAATGGTAAAAATAACCTTTTCTTGTCTGTACATTATTCTCTGGGACGCATAATAAATCCACAGAAAACTACACAAAATATGGGGATCCTCTTCCCCTGAAATATTCATTTCACTTTTGTTTACATTTTACAAACTAGACGTATCAGCTCCTGTTTGTGCGTTTGAGCATAGCTTGCTACGCGATAACGATTTTATACTTAATGCGTACAAGCCCTTCTTCTACTTTCTTTCTACCAAATTAATTACTCCTGTACATTCATTTGTAAGAAACTACTCCTCCTACCTTCCCCAACCGTATGATAAAATTTGCCATATTTGGACATTCGTAAACTTGAGTGTAACGTAGACAGTTCTACGACACGTCCCGTTTTCTTGAGAACTGCCCAGTTCCTTTGTAGCAGTGTTGGGTGTGTGTTGTGGAGCTCAAAGTAACAAATGGGTAATGGCTGCCATTAAGGCTATATGGATGCTGTAGCCAAGTTTCACAGTGAGTGTTACAGTACACCTAGTGTAGTGAACAATTTTTAAAAAGCTCATTGTGGTACCTGTGGTATCATGTAGTCCCATGTAGCTATGAATAAAGGGCAGTCTCTACCTAGCACCCAAGCCATCAAGACCTGTCTTTTAATCACTGCAACCTCTTGCATATTATATCATGGTGGCAGCGTGGTAACGCAACCCACGCCATTCCATCAACAAACCCGGACCATAGAGACACTTTACATACCTCTCCTGTCCGTAATAACTGAGAAGAGGACTCATAATCAGCCCAAGTTTATTACCAGCGGCCGCAGATGACGCCATTTTCACCCAACGGCAACTGAACAAAGACTGTCATACCGGCCCAGATAACAACCGTACATAACTTATATCGTCAGAATATGGCATAGAATGGACATTAGTGCACCGTGATTAGTGAGAATAGTGAAGAAAGTTGTGAATAGATTACTTACAAGTATTTTGGCCATTGTTATCTGCGCACTACTTCACAAAATGAGCCAAACAACGACATACATTCAGCAGTGTAAACAAAACTGAAAACCGTGCCGACTACCAGTGACAAATTTTTGTAGTGATTTCCATACTCTTATTATAAGTCTCTTTTTGTGAACCGTAAACTGTGTTATTAATCCAATCACTATCTATCTATTGTGTAACACTCTAAACCAAATCCAATCATGGCCCAGCCTAAATGCCCAAGTATGGACTGGGCTCACCAGCCCCTGGCCGAGTCATTTCGTGCATTCAAGGCGCGCATGAACTTATACCTCGAAGACCAGGAAGTCACAGACCCGGGCAAGCAAGCAACTAAAATTAAAATTGCCCTCGGCGATGAGGGCATGAGGCGTATCTTGGCGAGCGGCCTCACTGAACAGGAGCAACGTGTGCCGCAGAACATATGGAGGCTTATTGAAAGTGAGGTTGATGCAACGGTCAAAATAAATTTCCGAGTTCACCGCCTCGAATTTGCAAATACCAAACAGAAACCTGCTGAAACAATCAGTCAATTCCTGGCCAGACTCCGTGAAAAAGCGACAAAGTGCGAGTTTGAAGACAGAGAACTCAACGAACGACTTATCGAAATGACCATACTACGAACACAATTCGAAGAATTTCGGAAAGAACTCCTAACTAAACCGAAGGGCTATGCTGTGAGCAACGTTCTAGAGAGAGGTCGGGAATACGAGGCCATTGCGGCCTCCACGGCATCATTACGCTCCATACAGATGAGCTCTGAGAACACAAGTACAAGCCATACCAACGTGGATGCAATTCGAAGGGAAAGCAACGAGCCACGGAACAAACTACAAACCACGGATAACCCCTGCTGGAACTGTGGGCTTAGCCATCCCATAAGGTCATGCCCCGCTTACAATGACAGATGCAGTGGTTGTGGCATCAAGGGGCACTGGAAAAAGATGTGCCGCAAAACTGATGGAGGCAGAACAATGCCAGGAGACAACATGCAGCAGACACAACGTCAGAGCAAGACAAGAGGGCGCTCCTACCGACGGCCGAATCGGGCTCCTAACCACAGGCAACACGAAGTCATGGTTAATGAAAACCCTAATCTTGATGAAGAAACAGATTATATGCCAAACTTCGACATGATAACGATATCCGACATAGGAGTGGCACTGAAACGAGAAGCATTCTCAAAGCTCATGGTCAAGCATGAAAACCCCCCAGCCTATGGGCCCCTGAAACTCAAAATCGACACAGGTTCCGGTGGCAATACGCTGCCCTTGCGGACATACAAGCAAATGTTTGGTGATGCACCCACCAGCCTCGTACTATCCCCAGAACCATCAGTAAGACTAACATCATACAGTGGCGACAATATTCCCTGCCTAGGGTCACTAGTGCTCAGCGTCCGCAAACTCAGCAACCCAGCATTCTCGCAAGAAAAGTTCTTCATGGTTGATGTGTCTGGTCCAGCCATACTTGGCCTTCCCTCATGCCAAAAACTCGGTATTGTGGATATCAATGTCAACGACGTTACTGGAATACCTGAGCAACCAAGCCAACAAGGCCCTATTAGGTCAGTCGAACAACTAAAAGCACAATTCCCAGCACAGTTTGACTGTATCGGCAAACTAAAAGAGCCCGCGATGCTCCACCTCAAGGATGACGCGATACCTTTCTGTGATCCGCCCCGTAAGGTGAGTATCCACCTGAAGCCCCGCATCAAGTCCGAGCTTGACACTATGGAGAAAGAGGGGGTTATCAGACGTGTAACGGCACACACAGACTGGGGTAGCAGCCTTGTGTATGTCACAAAACCCGATGGAAGCCTACGGATCTGCCTGGACCCCAAACGGCTCAACCAAAACCTCAAAAGATGTCCCCACAAGATTCCCACTCTAGAAGAGATCAACCCGGTATTCTCCAAACCGAAAGTGTTCTCCAAGCTAGACGCCAAAGCAGGCTACTGGAGTATACCGCTACACGAGGACTCACAACTACTGACAACGTTCCGAACACCACACGGCCGGTATTGTTGGACAAGGCTACCATTCGGGCTGAATGTAAGCCAGGACATATTTCAAGCCAGGATGGACTCCATCATCGAGAATCTCCCAGGTGTTGTTGGTATCGCTGATGACGTGGCAATATGTGGGAAAGACCAGTCGGAACACGACAAAAACCTGATGGGGTTCATGCAGCGTGCAGCCCAACACGGACTCAGCCTAAACTCGAAGAAATGCTCCATTTCAAAACCAGAAATAGAGTTTTTCGGAACACGCTATACCAGCAAGGGCATGATGCCAGACCCGTCAAAGGTACACGACCTGCATAGCATGCCGTCACCCTCCAATAAAGAGGAACTACAGAGATTTCTGGGAGTAATGACTTACCTCAGCCCCTATGTACCACATTACTCAGCTCAGTCACAAAGACTTCGAGATCTGATAAAGGAAGATGTGCCCTTCCAATGGGAAGAAGACCATGAATCCACCTATCAACACCTGAAACGCCAAATAGCACCATCAAGCACGCTGTCTTACTATGACCCAACTCGACCCGTGACTCTTGAAGTCAATGCATCGCAAAAAGGCCTCGAGGCGGCCCTCATCCAAGACGGGACGGTAATAGCCTTCGCCAGCAAAGCCCTGACACCAACGCAGGCAAATTACAGCAATATCGAACGAGAGGCCCTTGGACTAGTAAACGGTGTGCAACGATTTCATACCTACCTATACGGAAGAGACTTCGAAGCTGTCACTGACCACAAACCCCTCGTTAATATCTGGGAGAAGCCACTTATCAGTGCCCCACCTAGACTACAACGTCTCTTCTTGAAACTGCAGGGGTATGACATGAGGGTCAAGTACAAGGAAGGACGAACCCTTGTACTCTCCGACGCCCTATCACGCCTTCCTAACCCACAAAATGACAAGGAAATACCTTTGGATACACGAGTGGACGGACTGGAACTAGATGACATCGACGTGATATCAGTTGCACTCATAAAATTTGGTCCCCAGATTTTGGAAGAGGTCCGCCATAGGTCTGACACCGACCCAGTGCTGCGCACTCTCAAGCATACTATCATCGAGGGTTGGTCTACCTCAGTAAAAGGCTGTCACCCCGATATCCGCCAATTTTTCTCATACAGAGAATGCCTTGCCGTGGAAGACGGAGTCATATTCAAAGGGCGACAAGTTATCATCCCCAAAGAGGTCAGAGGCCGGATATTGGACCAGCTTCACCGGTCCCACCAAGGGATCACAAAAACACAAGCCCTGGCACGGGAGTGTGTATTCTGGCCCAACATTGCAAAGGATATAGAGGACAAGGTCAGGGCATGTGACATATGCCAGAAGTACCAGCCCCAGCAAAGTCCTAGTGAAACCACGCATCATGACATTCCCCCAATGCCCTGGTTCAAAGTCGCTTCGGACATCTTCCAAATTGGCCACAAGACATATCTGATCACAACTGATTATTTCACAAAATTCCCGATAGTCACCGAACTAAAAAACCTGTCATCTGAAAGTGTGGCCAACCACCTCAAATTCCTGTGTTCGCTGTTCAGATGCCCCAAAACCCTGATCTCAGACAACGGACCTCAATACACGGGAGCAGCCATGAGGGACTTCACAAAAGCCTGGGGTATTGAGCATATCACATCAAGCCCACATTACCCTCAGTCCAATGGCCTCGCGGAGCGCGCAGTTGGAACATGCAAGGCGATTATCAAAAAATGACTTGAGACAGGCGGTGATATGCATACTGCATTACTCCACTTACGGGCCACCCCGATCGACAATAAGACAACCAGCCCCGCAGAGCTCATGTTTGGTCGCAATGTGACCACTGACCTACCAGGCAGATACGAACCACATCTCGCACACATCACGACCCGCAACCACCTCCAGGACCGCCTAGGACCAAATCGGACACAACGGCACTTCACGGACCTCCAACCCGAACAACCAGTCCGAATATTCGACAAGGCCTGCCACACATGGGTGCCAGGCAGAGTGGTACGTAAGTCAGAAGAACCCCAATCATACATTGTGGAAGCCCAAAACGGAGCGTGCCTCAGGAGGAACCGGTCCCACATCCGTCCGACACTGCTCGCGACAAACACAGAACCGCCCAACGCCCGGCAGCAGGCTCCAACATCATCAGCACAGCCTCCACCACGACCCGCCGATATATCGCTGCCGCCACCTAGTGAGACCGAAATAACCCACCAAAGACCCGCAACTAGTAATAACACTACAGACCTGACAGCGGTGTATACCAAGTCAGGGCGGCTGGTGAAAACCCCATCCAGATATATTGAAAGTATACCGTAAATTCCCATAAAGTGTTAAGTTAAATAATAATATACAACTCTCCCCCCCCCCTCGTTTCATGACCGAAAATTCTGAGAGGTCGTTACCAGAGTTTGAAACTCAAGAAAAGGAGATTCAGAATAATGAATTTTATTTGAAAATTTACGAGTCTCGGACTGGAGAACAGGCTCCATTTCGAACACTCGTTACATGTGTATCAGGTTTCCATTTTGTTTTAATATATTTTGGGTGTTGTTGTTCTTTGCATCAATACAAAAAAAAAAAAAAAAAAAAATTATAATTTGCCATTTATTTTCATATTTATGACTGCCCTGCTGTAACCAACACTATTCTGACCAGTCTGAAAAGATAATAGCTGTTATGTTTATATTATTATCCACAATCACAAATTGTACTATGCATGTTTATTATGAAGGGATGAAAACAATGGAATACGTTTGAATATGGAACTTTCAACGCTTATCTCTATGTACTTATATGTCAGTGTAGTTATTATGTGTAATCAATTCTTTGTATGTGATAAGGGGGATGTGGTATCATGTAGTCCCATGTAACTATGAATAAAGGGCAGTCTCTACCTAGCACCCAAGCCATCAGGACCTGTCTTTTAATCACTGCAACCTCTTGCATATTATATCAGTACCCCTCAAAGTTTAAAGTGTCCCAAGTGCGATTCTGTGTTAGCTTTTAGGGAAGACCAGCACATTTCCTACTGTATCTCAACTGTAAAGAATGCTAAGACAAAAAAAAGTCAAGATGTCAATCATATGGTAAGGAATTATTTGTGATTTAGTTTTAGATTTTGTGACCTGGGTAGGGGGTCTGGGGTATTGGCCCCTGGCAAGATCCGTGACCTGGGTAGGTTTGTGACCTGGGTAGGTTTGTGACCTAGGTAGGAGGGTCCTGGGGCTAACCTTCGGCTAGGTTTGTGACCTGGGAAGGGGGATCCCGAGTGGGCTCACATCCAAATAAGTCCCTAGTTCCCACCTGTGTCCATCGGGAAGGGAGTCGGTAACGGGAGAACAATTTATTTGCGACGGAAATAGAGGTCGAATTCGTTGAAAGCACATTATTCAGTGAGAAAAGCTGTTATTTTTCTCTTGGAAATGTAGTTCTGTTCTGTAATTTTACCAAATTCAGTAGCCTAGTTCCATTCCCTTTGAAGGCTGATGCTGACAATATTTTAGAGTTATAGGAAAATAGGGGGATATGTACTAACCTAAGACATCCACACCACAACAAACTAAATTACCATGTCTTTACTTAGCAAAGGTACTCTTTTAAGCCCACCCCTACCCTAACTCTACCTCTGTGCACACTATTTCTGGATAGCCTACCGTCATTAAAGGAAGGATTAACTTAATTTGTTTGTCACAATGGAGAATTTCAGGGAAAAGTTGCATAGAACAAAGTCGATTGTAAAGAACAAGATTCCATAATCTTAATATACTACTACCGTAGTAAAGCATACATGAAAGCCAAGTACAATAGATATATAGTTCCTATGAAATCAGTGTAGCATTACCTAAACGACAAACAGACGAGTAATACTAATCTAGTCTACATTTACATTTTTATAATGGAGTTTCTGATAAAACGTGACCAAGGACATTGTCAAATTCGTAATTCAACAAGACTGAAGGAAACATACCTCACAATAATGACTTCACTGAACGGGAGAATGAAGTGCGAACTGTGAACCATCATGAATTCCAGTGCTGACTCTGCTGCTTACTGTAGTGCTAAGGCGTCAGAGGCAGGGTTGCCAGTTTGACCCTTTTCAGGCTGAAAACTTCAAATTTGGCCTTTTTAAATTGGCTAGCCCTTATAGCAATATAACAAAGGTTGGCCTTAAATGCTATGCTTTTGGACATTTAATACTATTGGGTTGGCCTTTTAAAGCTGCAGTTGATCAGAAGTTGGCCTTTTCTCACTTAGGAAACCTGGCAACCCTGGTCAGAGGCGGTCCTATGTGGTAATACTTAAAGCTTACTGTACATCCCATTGCAAATGTAACAATACCAATGGGTATCTTAGTACTGGATTGACTGGAAATTAACATTAAAATTGATAATAATCTACTTTTTTCAAATGTTTAAGAGAGGATGGGTTAGTTTATAAACAACGAACAACTGTTCAGTACGCTAATTATAGATGGCAACAATTTTACAATGTTTACATTCTCACAATTTCACTTCTCTGATTGTGACTTGTAACAGTAACTGTTCACTGAATCACTGTAAGGTCCTTGTTGAAAATAAAATTACAATTCTAAATAGAGAAAAAAATCAATTTAAGATATATGCCAATATGGATCATATTTTGAAGCATATGGAACACCTAAAATAATTTAATTCACAATTCAAGTCTCGTAAGAACTTTGGGAAAACTATTTTGGTAACACTGTATAAAACCATTGCTCATTATTATTATTATTATTATTATTATTATTATTATTATTACTTGCTAGGCTGCAACCCTATTTGGAAAAGGATGATGCTATAAGCCTACGGGCCCAACGGGGAAAATAGCCCAGTGAGGAAAGGAAAGGTAAGGAAAAATAAAATATTTCAAGAAGAGTAACATTAAATTAAATATTTCCTATATAAATTATAAAAACTTTAACGAAACAAGAGGAAGAGAAATAAGATAGAATAGTGTGCCCGAGTGTACCCTCAAGCAAGAGAACTCTAACCCAAGAAAGTGGAAGACCATGGTAAAATAGGTTATGGCACTACCCAAGACTAGAGAACAATGGTTTGATTTTGGAGTGTCCTTCTCCTAGAAGACCTGCTTACCATAGCTATAGTCTCTCTTCTACCCTACCGAGAGGAAAGTGGCCACTGAACAATTACAGTGCAGTAAACCCCTAGAGAGAAAAAGAATTGTTTGCTCATCTCAATGTTGTCAGGTGTATGAGGACAGTGGAGAATATGTAAAGAATAGGCCAGACTATTCTCTGTGTGTGTAGGCAAAGGGAAAAGGAACCGCAACCGGAGATAAGGATCCAATGTAGTACTGTCTGGCAAGTCAAAAGGCCTCATAACTCATTAGCGGTAGTATCTCAACGGGTGGCTGGTGCCCAGGCCAACATACTACCTTGAAAGACTATGCAATGTGTCTCCCCATAATTATTATTCTACAAGTAATTCCATTTTACATTATTATTATTATTATTATTATCATAGATACGATAACAATACGTAAAAAATAAAGGATGAATATATGTAAACAGCGATGAAGATATTCTAAGCCATATTTGTAACACCAAGTAGTAGGCCTAGTCTACTGGTTCAAAGGTTCAATTACCTAATAATAATGACTGAAATCATAACTCTCTCTCTCTCTCTCTCTCTCTCTCTCTCTCTCTCTCTCTCTCTCTCTCTCTCTCTCTCTCTCTCTCTCTCTCTCTCTCTCTCTCTCTCATTATACTGTATATACAGTATATATACTTGTATATATATATATATATATATATATATATATATATATATATATATATATATATATATATATATATATATATATATATATATATATATATATATATATATATGCCATTACTAGTCCACTACAGAGCTAAGGCCTCAGATATGCCCTTCCAATTGCGCCTACTTATGGTCTTTCTGTACCAGTCCACGCCAACAAACTTTCTTAGTTCGTCAACCCTTCGTCTTCTCTTCCTTCCCCTGCTTGTTTTACAATCTCTAGGGACCCATTCTGTTATTCTTAATGTCCCTCTATTGTCTGTCATTCTCATTATATGTCCTGCCTATGTCCATTGCTTTTTTTCTAAATGTTATTAGAATATCCTCTATTTTAGCTTGTTCTCGTATCCATGTTGCTCTTTTTTGGCCTCTAAGTATTATTCCAATCATTATTCTTTCCACAACTCTTTGAGTTGCAACTAGCTTATGTTCTTAGGCTTTAGTAAGGATCCAAGTTTCTGATGCATAGGTTAATACTGGTAGGATCATCTCATTAAAGACTTCTTTTTAGAGAAAGGGGCATTTTATTTTTCATAATCTCATAACTCTTATTTTTAGTCTGCATATTCATTAATAATCAATCGTTGACAACCAAGACTCAACAACCTGTTCCGAATGGGTCATTTTCTTAAGGTATAGCCTACACAAAATCTCAAGCAGATTAGAATGGCACTTTCATTAATCTTTTGAATTTTAATTGATTCTCGTGGGTTAAAATATCAAATCAAGGACAACCCCTGGTTCTATTATAATTGTAGATGAGCTTATTTGGCGGAGCAGGAAGCTCATCATCTTTGGAGAAGTAACATCAGATTTAACTTGGAATAACTATACTCAACTAAGAGCTATTGCTCAGAGAACTTATGTTTGAATTAACTAAGAATACAATTATGTTTCAATTAAAAAAAAATACAATTTATCTATAAAAGTAACCTTTTTTGGTACAAACCGGGAACCTCAATGGTGGTCTACGCTTAAATCTGCACTCTTATGTGTAGTCTCAATAGTTCGTCCTATGAAAAATCATATTGCTCTGTTACTGTTCAAAAGAAAAGGCAAGCATTATAGCTGATAGTAAACACAGCAGTAAGGAACTCAATTTTTCTCTTACACGTAGGGATTATGACTGAGATATTGTAGCACTGTACGATGGTGGTGTTGTGATTGAGGGATTAACTTGTGTTTGTTTGATAAGTCTGGATCAAGGAAAGGAGCCAAAATAATTAAACGCTCTACTACATAATGGAGATGGCTCTTTGCAAAATAATAAAAGTTACTGTCACAATCATTTTAACTGCTTAACCCTGGATTAACCAACCTGTGCAGCAGAAAAAACTCCCACATCATTAATTGCCTCATATGCCTTTATAGAAGGGTCATCAGCAGTTCGTCAAACCCAAAGACAAACAGCATTATTCATTCTTACCTACACTTCATTCTCGTAAAGCGTTTACTAGACACCAAACTACATACTTTCAAAAATGCATTTATGCTTATATATATATATATATATATATATATATATATATATATATATATATATATATATATATATATATATATATATATATATATATATATATATATATATGCACATAAATAAACATACATACAACATATATACATAACATTATCATCTCCTACTCCTATAGACGCAAAGGGTCTCTTGTTAGATATTGCAAGTCGTCTCTATCTTGAGCTTTTAATCAATAATTCTCCATTCATCATCTCCTGTTCCACACTTCATTGTCCTCAGCCATGTAGGCCTGGGTCCTTTAAATCTTCTAGTACCTTGTGAAGCACAGATGAAAGTTTGGTGAACCAATCTCTCTTCTGGAGTGCGAAGAGCATGCCCAAACCATCTCCATCCACCCTTCACCATGATCTCAGCCACAAGTGGCACTCGAGTAACCTCTCTTATAGTTTCATTTCTAATCCTGTCCTGCCATTTAACTCCCAATATTCTCCTCAGGGCTTTGTTCTCAAATTTACAAAATCTGTTGGATACGTTTCATTGTCATATCAAGACTGAGTCCGTACAGTAACACCAATTTCACTAAACTAATATATAGCCCGATTTTTCAATGTAATTTCAGGCGATTTAACCTAGCCATTATCTGTTTGGCATTTTTCAATCGTTCAATACATTCCAATTCTAAAGACCATGTATTGAAGATCATAGTTCCTAAATACTTAAACGATTCTACCTCATTAGTCCTTTCTCCTTCCAATGATATTTCATCTTCCATTGTATGTTCCGTTCTCATCATTGCTGTCTTTCTTCTATTTATTTTGAGCCCAACCGCATGTGATATTTTGTGCATTCTGGTAAGCATGCATTGCAAATCCTGAGGTGTTCTGCTAATAAGAACAGCGTCATCAGCATATTATAGTTCAGCTAATTTCCTATTATCAATCCACTCCGATCCTTCTTCACCATTCCCAAATGTTCTGTGCATTACAAAATCCACGAGGAGGATAGGCAACATAGGGGACAACACATTCCCTTGGAGTACTATATTGTTCAATGGAAATTCATTTAATAGGATCCACTAACACTGAATTTGCACTTGCTATGCTCATGAACAGACTTAATCACATTTACATATTTAAGAGGAACTCCATAATAACCCAGGATTCTCCACAAAACTGGCATGTGCACACAATCAAAGGCTCTTTGTTAGTCCACAAATGCCACCGAAAGTAGAGTTCTGTATTCTACACATCGCTGTAGAACATGTCTTAAAATGAAAATTTGGCCAGTGCAACTTCTACCTTTTGTAAATCCTGCTTGTTAATCTCTCTGCTTTGCATCAATCTTTCTTTCTAGTTCCTTTAGATTATTATTATTATTATTATTATTATTATTATTATTATTATATTATTATTTTCCTAGTTGGAAAAGCAAGATACTTTAAGTCCAAGGACTCCAACAGGGAAAATAGCCCAGTGAGGAAGGGAATAAGGAAATAAATAAACTAAAAGAGAAGTAATTAACAATCAGAATAAATCTTTCATATATAAACTATTAAAACTTCAGAAAAAAAACAATAAAAAATAATAGGAAGATAAATAAGATAGAATAGTGTGCTCGAGTGTAACCTCAAGCAAGAGAACTCTACTACTGCCGTCTCAATATAGAAGGCCTGGGTCTCAGAATTATGACGTCACGGCCGGCGTCTTTACCGAGTTCTCTATTGCTAACATACTTATCCTCATCTATTTTTTTTTCTGTTCCTTTAACAGTATCGACTACCTACGTTCATCTAACACCAGGTATGGTGCTTTTCTAAATATAATGAATCTTGCTACAAACCTGTTGAAATAGTTATTTCTGTTTTTATCCATTTATGTTACTTCATAAATTCATCAAGTATTGACCTGGACTAGGGCAGAGAATTATTTTTTCACCCTATTATCAGGTTGAAATAATAATAATAATGATAATAATAGTAATATTTTTTCACCTCATTGTCATGATACTGTAATGATAATAATACAGCAATACATTTTTCACCTCGTTATCATACTATAATACTAACAATAGTCCCACTCTTGAAAGCCTAAAATTTTATTAAAGTAGTAATCTACGACATACATGAAACATATTACACACATCAAGACAGCATTTTAAGGGAAATTACAAACAATTCATAGCATTTCAAAATGACATATTGAAGTAGGGACAAACTTTCCTGCAAAATTACCTTAGTTGTCAAGTGTTGAAAGTTTTCTCTTTTTAATTTTTTTCATGACTCTTTGTGTTGTTGTAACACTTTGTAAATAATATATTGGCCAGAGGCCAGATACACATCCTAAGTAGTGTACTTACTGATCTACCACATGACCAAATTTCATTCACATTAAAAGACTTTACCTGAAAATTTAAGAAACAAATACTTTTCGGACAAAGTACACTTACTTTTATCAATTATCCATCTTGAAGGAATATAAATGGTTTTGTTACAGCTAAAAGGAAAAAAAGATTCTTATAAAATAAAATGAAATGACAATGGTTAACGATTAAAAAAGAAGAAATTGAAGTAAATTTCATGAAGGTATTTATTCATATTGAAATCCCAAAATTCGTAGATTTTAATGTGATAACAGGAATTCACTGGTTTGACCTTTCAGTCGATTTCTTTTCTGCGAGTAAACAGTCCCTCTAACAACTCTAAATAACCAATCATTGACTTCCAACAGGGGAGGGAGGGAGAGGGAGGTGCAGAGAAATACTTTCCGGCAAAAAGTCCCATGATAGGAAATTAATTTTTATTCAATCGCCCTCTGCAAAGGATTCTATTTTCTTCAAAGAAATATATTTGAACATTTCATGTTCTATTAAAATAATTTGGTCCCCGGCTTCGCTTCTTGGATTATCACATCATTTTTCAGGCGTTAGCTATATTTTCCCTTGTCGTTTGTGGGTGGAAGGAAGCGGTAAATGTTGTATTGATATTTCTGACATGTAATAGTTTTTATAAACTAATCTTCGTGCATGACGTTAAAATTCCAAAAGCTTCAGTATTTAATAAATTATAAAAAATCACGCGAGACAGCAGCTAAGTTTGCAACTCCACACGTGACTGAACTTGTTAAAGTATCAAACCCGTTCAGTTCTTGTTCATTTTTCACACATCCATTTAGCGTTGCACCTTTTTTTTTTTTTTTTTTTTCCTTTTTTTTTTTTTTTTTTTGAAAAAGTTCTCAACTTCTTTAAAAATAATGATATTCTAGATATTAAGATCTATAGATTATGCTGATACTTTAAAGTCACCAAAAAAAATATTTACTTTTTATCATTACTTGTAATATAAATTTGTTGCAAACATACGAATTCAAAAGAATCGTTTTCAGAATAGGAAATTCAATGTAAATTCTCCGTTTCTGATACCAGAAAAAGTTTCGATATTTTCGATTCTCGATTCCGAGTACTCGTCCCATCACTTATATATATATATA
>NC_090751.1:88512103-88524603 GCF_036898095.1 Palaemon carinicauda
TTGTCTTCTGTGAAATATCAATTAAACGAAATTAAAGATGTGAAAGGCGTTAAAGAATTACCGATAAAATTGGAACCGACGAACAAGTTATAGCTATACTAAATCGTAAGAAAAAACAGTATGCTTAGAAAAGCGATAGCCTTGACCTGATAGATATTGTGATTGAGTTTATAGCAAAGAATCAACATTGTCAGTATATTTTTGGTAAATGTACAATGTAGGCCTACCGGTGTTGATAGTCGTTGTGTAAAAATTTCAATTGGTTATATGATAATCGTCCAAAATGGCATTTTATTTTATACTGCAATTTGCTTTCAGATACGCAGAAATTGCGAGAGTGCCATTTCAAACGCAGCGCCCCTCCCCTCCCCCAACGGAATTTTATTTTCCTACGCCATTGATTTAGGCGTCCTTTATTTAGATTTTCAGAATCTCGTCACCCTGCTTACGTCCTGTTGCTTTTATGGCAGATAAAGTTATTGTTATATAATTTTTGAGAAAAAATTCCTCATCCAAACTTTAAAATACTAGTAACCGATCAAACAACATAAATTGAGTTGAATTATGATAAGAAATTTGTTGCCTATACTCTTTGCCTTCATGTTATTAAAAACACTATCGCGTTCTCGTACGGCCACACGAGATACAAAACAGTGACGGTAAATTTAAAATTTGATCAAATCCCAGTTTAAAACTGCATTACAGTATGATACTACCTTACATCCTATTCCTCTCATCCCAGATCTTGTTATTGATGAAGTAGCAATGCAATAAGTTTAGTTTACGGTATTTGCCCAATACATTCAAACATACCAAGCTGGAATTACCGGCTTTTGTATATAAACCGACTG
Source organism: Palaemon carinicauda (assembly GCF_036898095.1). Classification (NCBI taxonomy): domain Eukaryota; kingdom Metazoa; phylum Arthropoda; class Malacostraca; order Decapoda; family Palaemonidae; genus Palaemon; species Palaemon carinicauda. The sequence goes on from NC_090751.1 coordinate 88,512,955, forward strand.
GTGATGCAGTTATAAACCAGAAAATTTTTATATTACTACTGTAAATTCAATAAGTAAACTATGTATAAATCTTACCTTGCTTAATCCAATATTAGAGGATAAAACAATATTAGAGGATAAAACACAAATCACAAAGGAAGCATTGCTCCGATGAAGACAGAGTGCAGACTGAGTTTGAACGCTTGCCGCTTGGACCAACGGACGCAGGCTATTACGTCATAGCCCTCACACGGCCACCTTCTGTATTGAGACGGCAGTGACTCTACCCCAAGACAGTGGAAGACCATGGTACAGAGGCTATGGTACTGCCCAAGACTAGAGAACACTGGTTTGATTTTGGAGTGTCGTTTACCTAAAAGAGATGCTTACCATAGCTAAAGAGTCTCTTCTACCCTTACCAAGAGGAATATGGCCACTGAACAGTTACAGTGCAGTAGTTAACCCCTTGGGTGAAGAAGAATTGTTTGGTAATCTCAAGTGTTGTCAGATTATTTGTCACGTACTCACTGCTTGAAACCCTTGTTTGGGGTCATGTGAACGACCTCTGCCTGCTGGCTAGCCTGGGAATGCATGCTGCCTCAGCTTCCACCGGCGATAGGATTCTGTTGCCTTCTCAATCTGTTGACAAAGGGCTTTTTGTTGTCACCTCATTGTTCTTACAGATTGTGTGGGAAAGCTACAGCTAGGAGAGGAAGGGCATCCGAATGAACATCTAGGTGGTAACAGAATAGACTACTACCTCAACACCCCTAGGAAAGGTGGCACCTGCCCACGGACTCCGTAACCGCGTCTTACGATGTGCCACACCTGATCGTCAGTCGGGATGGAGCCATTGTCAGAGTAAAGGGCTCCTGTCGCTCCGTTGTTCAAGGACTCAAAGATAAGAACTTTGTGTAAAATTATACTTTGTCTTTAAGTAGAAAGTTAAAGTGTGAAAACCATTTAAATAGACTTCGTCTCCTCGTATGCTCGCCCAAGAAAATTATGATGTAATGTTTGTAATGTAAGAGCACTTATCACTTTGATATTAAAGACACTTTCCAGAATTTTCATTTACTTAGAGAAATAAGTGCTCAAGAATAAACTTGTGAATCTTTCATTTAGATACAAGAAGTTTGAAATGCAGATTAGTCTCTGTCTTATCCCGTTTCTTGAACTTTATTTTCGATTTAATTTGTCTGTACTTGACAAATTATGGTGGCAGAGGTGGGATAATTTCAACAATTTAGTGAAAAAAAAATAAATTACAACATGAGTGTACAGGGACTTGATTTGTACATTGAGGTCGACGAAACTGTCGGAGGCCTACGGCATTTCGTAAGAACACAAGGAGAACCTGTAGACAGTGGAACATCAATGGGCGCAGAGAGACCAACACAGCAGGGAGCATACCAAAACAGCCCTTCACTGGAAGATGAGTTTGAACCCCGGGTTGGAGGAAATGGTAGACACAGCGACTCTAGCGGTTTTCCACTGCTGTCGGAGTATGTCCCCATTTTTGAAGATACATTACCATGACGAGGGCAAAGATTTATATCGATCTAAGCGTTCCTCGCATCTGTCGAAGCAGCGATGTTGGTCCGACTGTCAGAGAATTGTTTTAGCAAAACAGAGGAATTCGCAACTCGGGTATCGGTTGATCTGCCATATTATGCTGTGAACTATAGAGACACTTGGGCTGTGACTTTGCCTAATTTAAACAGGTGTAGGATAGGGAAAGCACATGTGTTGTGTGAATCTGTGTATGCCCTTTTCGCGCCTGCCGCATTTGTTTGTTTGTTTGATGTGTACCTGGAAGAGCCTAGCTTTGTGCATAGTTGTAGGTTCGAGGTAAAGGCTGATTTTGAAAGGGAAATGGTTAATTTAGGACATCGTTGGATTGTGTCTGTGAGATAAGAATCAAAGTACAAGGCAATGTGCGAATCAGGGAATGAGGTTAAAGTGTTGACCCCAGGAGTCACTGCCTTGACACCTCAGGATGGGTGTTCTGTTCAAGGGGACGGGTACCGTCTGCCTGGCCAAAGGAGAAGGAAGAGTGAACGAGTGACAGTTAGGGACACTTCTGTGCTGAATGCTTCTGTCATCTTGCCAAGTGTGAATGTGTCTCACGTGTTGGTTCACCTTAATCTGACTAGACTCGGAACCATGTCCTTAGATCACCTCCCTTTCTATGACCAGTTCGTGAATTTAAAAACATCACATAGGACTTTGAGCGTAGGTTTTTATTTAGCTAAAATGTGTTTCTTGCCGTCCTGATTGGATTGGGCATATGTATTAGTGTGCTACTTTTATAAGCACACATTGAGTATGTGTTGTTTAAGATGTGAAAAGCTGGATAACAACGTACATCTTATTAGCTTTAAAAGTATTTATTTGTTAAAAACAACAGAGTTAAACATCTCCATCACTGGAGGGAGCTGGTTTGGTCAGATGACCAATTCTGGTGAAGTATAGATATGAACTGACTAAATTATCGATATCACAGATATCGTATGCTTAGTTGACATAGCAGTTTTGTCACAATCTCGGAAGACACCTGCATCCGGTGACGTCACAAACTTTCACACGCTAATGCATTGGTGTTGACGTTTAAGAAAAATGTTACATTGTTAAGGCTGCATTGTGCGTCCTGTTTATGATTTGAATGACTACAGCAAGTCCCACGGCTAGCATCTTCATCCAAAATGACATATTACGTCATGTGTTTTAAACATGTAATATTAATTATTACATAAGCTCAGCCAGCTATCTCAATTTTTTCACAAAAATTTAACAACAAGCCAAAACATGTTTACTAGGTGTGACTGGACATATGTATTATTCTTTGTTTAACTTTAGCCATAATCAAACGAGGACGAATGTCCAAATAGGCACATTAAAAAATAATAACAATAATGCATATGAAAAAGATATTACCAAAGCAAAGAAAAAAATGCATGATAAAATAAAGATCATATATATGGTACATTGCTAGCAAATGATTATATGGTACCAAAAAAAAAACTACTGACTTACATATGATTCGGTAACTTGTTAAAGAATAATTGTTACCTTTGTCAGAAACATAGATTAACATAATACGGTAACTAATAAAAATATTTGTTACCTTGGTAAAAATTCAATTTTTTAGTGCACAAACACGAATTCCTGGTACATACACGTACCACGGTTTCGTACATATATATATATATATATATATATATATATATATATATATATATATATATATATATATATATATATATATATATATATTTATATATAGGGCTGATATATTTTATTAGATGCCCATAGATTCTGTTAATTTATATATATATATATATATATATATATATATATATATATATATATATATATATATATATATATATATATATATATATATATATATATATATATATATATATATATATATATATTTTTTCTCTTTTCTTTTCAACATTCCGGCTTATATATTTTATTAGATGCCGAGAGAAAAAATGATTTATATTTTTTTAAATGTTGTTTTAAATGTATTTTTAACAATGCAATGTAGATAATTTCTTCAATTACATATTACTAGCGTACTAACAGCTTTTCTTACAAACTCTATTTCCAACAATTTACTCCTTTAGCGAATGAGGTGGCCACTTCAAACGGCTTTAAACTGAATTAAATAAGGAGTTTTGTCCGGACATGGCGAAACATTCTGTTGTAGCTGCCTGCTGTGCCGTAACCTACGCCAAACAAGGATGTTCACGGCGATAAATATCACCACCGTGAGAACCAGACCTGCTAGTAGTATGGGGTGAAGGATTTCCTTATAAGTCGGTGACAGGTGGTCCCTTTCGGTAAGCTTCATCAACCGCTTTGCAACCTGTCTGTTATACGGGAGAGGGAGTGCTGGCATTGTAGAGGTCCACGTGAAGTTCGCGAAGTAGGCTCGTTCTCTGATGAGTGTCCGTAGACCAGTCACCATGGAATTAGGGGAAGTCCCGATACAACCATCTGCTGCAACGAAGATGTGGGCGAAGGACGTGGATCCGTCAGGGCATGATACATTGAAGCCTTCCTTGTCGTATCGTATCCACGAGCCATTGTTCAGTCTGCAATTGAACTCATTATTGTCAAAGGGATAAAGCTTATCCAGACAATTTTCACTTGTATGGGAGAGAGCACCGTCTAGCACTATACCTAACTCGCATGAATCCATTAAGTTTTTATGGAATTCAAATGAGTCAGCTGTACATATTTTTCTATCCATTGCGTCTGAACAGTGAGTTAATTGATTTAAGTCTTTAATGACCGTATATGTTTCCTTGTCTGGGGAAATCAATACGTGTCCTGTCAAACTGGATATTACTGGATTTGAGTGATCGTCATGAAAGTCGGTAATGGTGATATCCTGTAAGATTGCCAGGCATCAGAAGAATCAAAGAGAATTGTAATCCTAATCTTGTTATTATCAACGTTTACTGTAATTAGGCTGTAATAAAATTCTAACCTTTGTTCGTCTAACAAAGGAACATAGCCTAGTTTATCCCTTCCGTTCTCCAGAATTAACTTTAAGTAATTTATAGGCAACAAATGGGGCGACAGTACACCTTTAGTTGCTAACGTGATAGCTTCTACATAATCTTTGGATTTTTCAATGAAATGTGCAATTCTGTTATGTATGTGATCTATCTTTGAATCATAATACGTTAACGTTGCCAACAAATCCTGTACTTCCATAATCTGAATGATATTATTTGAATGTTCATTTACTAAATCCATAATTTTATTAATTGAAGCTAACTGATTCCTTAGTTCTGACATAATCAATTCATCTTCATGAGTCAAGAACTCAATTTTCTTATTTTGATTACTAATTTTAAGACGATTGGAAATTCCGAAACCTAAACTTGCAACAGACCCAAAGATGTTTAATGCAGCATAAATAAACGGATTTCGTCTTTCTTTATGTTCATGTCCTACAGTCCACATCAAAAGGTCATAAGCCAAAGATCCTGTCTCGTCAGTCTTATTTTTCAAGTCATCAGATAGCATCTCTGCAACTTTTAATGTTGACCCAAGCAAAATCTCTGTAGTCAAATGAAAATGTCTTCTATGCAACTCATCCAATGAGGCAGAAAACCTTGAAATGGCGGTTCTTAAGCTAGTGACATCATTCTCTTGAAGAAAAATTGCTTGCATATTCACTTCTACAACTACGTTGGTTGATGTAAAAAAAACGTCTTCTTGTCTTTCAACTATAGTGCCATATTTAAAATTTATACTTTTAGTTTTAGAGCTCATCCCACACGAGAAAAATGTCTGAGCGAACAATATCACTCCCAACAACAAAAAATTCATCTTGGAAACCTGTAACGAGAAAAATATATGTAATTACTCCTGTATTAAAAAGAAACTTTTAATCACATAAAATAAAATAAAAAATTTCCCTCACTTCTTTCCCTCTCTTTTCTTTTTAATTTCTTATGTGAGCCAATGGTACTATTCTCTCATCCGTGGGTTGGGATACGTTTTGAACTCTAAACCTATTGGCCGTTAATGTTTCCAAAATGTTAAATGGGCCTTCAAACTTAGGTGTTAGTTTATAATTGAGCCCTTTTCGTACATTGATTTGAATATATACGTTATCACCCACGGTATATGTTTTAGTTGGTTTCGCTGTTTTATCATGATTCCTTTTCATTATGATTTGTGATTCTTCTAAATTCTTTCGAAGGATATCATATCGACTTATACTTGCATTTATACATTCTTTTAAAGGATTTGATAGATTAGTTGTAGGCGTTAATACATGGAAAGGCGTTCTAACTGGGGTACCATACAATGCTTCATGCGGTGACATGTTAATTGATATATGATATGAATGATTCAGAGTACTCAGTGCCGCCGGTATTGCAATATCCCAGTTGGGGTCTGATCCCCCTAGTGTTACTCTTAATATATTTAATATCTTCCTATTTGCTCTTTCCACTAGCCCATTCGACTCTGGGTGATATATCATGGTATTTATTTTCTTTATGCTGAGGAATTCACACAATGAGGTAAGAAAGTGATTATTAAATTCACCACCCGAGTCTGAGATTATCATGTGTGGAATTCCATGTTTACAAATGTTACACTCGTAAAACTTCCTAGCGCATTCAATCGCAGTTTTAGTTTTAAGCTCTATTAGTTCTATATATCGAGTTAAAGCATCTATAATTACTAAGAGGTGCTTATTTCCTCTGTCTGACTCGTAAAATCCTGTTAACAAATCTAAATGTATTCTTTCAAAGGGTTGATTGGGCACAGGATAAGTTCCTAGGCTGACAGGTGTTTTCGTATGCCCTTTGTTTTCCTGACATGTGCGACAATTAGCTATGTGTCTTTTTATATCTGTAAGCATCATATGCCAATAAAACAATGATTTGGCTTTCTGTGACATTAATGAGAACCCTGGGTGTCCATGTAATGGATTTGAATGCAACCAATTCAAGACAGTGGAAATAAGTGAGATTGGTATTACTACCTGGTTGTTAGTTACATGTGGTGTATTGCAGGTTTTCCTTGTCACAGTCCTACACAGAATATTATCTTTGATTATATAATTCTGCTGCTTATACTTTATATATTCCTTTTCCTTATGATTGCTTTTCAAAGCATGTATAATTGTTTCTATTTTCTGATCTTTTCTTTCCTCAGTCTGTAACAATTCAGCGCTCCAGCCTAAATCTTCTTGTTCAGATATCTTTTTAATAATAGGCATGGATGTTGATATATCTATTAATTCAGCTAAAGGCTCCGTACAAGATGACACGGGGTTGCGTGATAATGCATCCGTAATGATATTTGCTTTCCCAGGTAAATACCCGATTCTTGCGCCAAAATCTTGAATGATCAAATGCCACCGAGTTCGTTTAGGGCTGTGGTTGAAGCCTTTAAAGAACTCTGTTAGTGGTTTATGGTCAGTAAGAACCTTAACGGGATAACCGTAAATTATGAACTTAAAATGCACTAGTGAATTAACAATAGCTAGCCCTTCCTTGTCTATTACTGCATACTTACTTTCGGAAGTTCTCAATTTTCGAGAATAGAAAGCTATCGGGAAAAATTGTTTATCATATTGCTGAAGCAATACCCCTCCTACTCCTAAGTCTGAGGCGTCTGTTGCAATGAAGAATTCCTTACCGAAGTCCGCGCTTAAGTGACCTTGACATTTGCAATTATAACACGTCATTCCCGCTACTTGACTACTAACTACATTCACTGTTTGTGGCTTTGTTTCATTCTTTGCAAAAACTTGAGTTAACAAGGGATCGAGATCTGGACACTTGGACATGTGTTTCTTTATCTGTTTATATACATCCAATTCCGTACTTCCGTACTAAAGCTTCAGGCAACATAAGTGTCATGCAAGTTAAATACATTAATCGTAAAAAATCTTTCACGGAGATGTTATCGCTAGTAACCCAAGTGGAATGACCTAAAATGTCCTGATATTCATTAAGCCTATCAGCTATGAGAGCTGCTCTCTCAATAACATTAAGCCGATTCATAGTGGCTTGATTAAGTGTATTTCGTAACGTTAATACTACATCCAAGGCTTCCTCACCCCCATAGACCGCGCGTAACCTAACTTTGAAATCATCCCAGGTAACTGCTTCTTGAAATGAAACACCTCTTAAATACGCACTCGCATCCCCCTTAGAAAAATCTATAAAACTTTTAGCTTCTTGTAATTGTACAAAAGGGTCTACGATTTGTTTGGCATTTAAATGGGCATCGACGGATGAAATCCATGACTCCACATTTTGTGGCAAGAACCCGTTGACCCGACCCTGAAAAGGAAGGATTGCTGACCTGGCATTTACAAGCGTCACAATTGGAGGAGGATTAGTCTGGCCTACGCCACTAGGTCCAGGGGTAGGGCTCATAGGGGGAGTCATGACTGCTGTATTTCTTTTCCTATCTCTTCGACCCCTTGCAATTCTATCAAAATATCTATATGAGTACAGACGTCCACTGCGTAAACGCATATGTATAACAAAATTCCCCAAACAATGTTACTAATCCCAAAACATTTCCCGAGAATTTCTGAAAGAAAAAAGGAATTAGCACAAAGAGAGAAAAATTCTAGATGAGAATTCGGAGTTGAACACAGTTTCCTTTAATGAATGGAAACAAAAGATTAGCAATTCACTCACCCCAGTAATAATCTACTAACGACTCGTGATAACTACACCTCACTGCCTAAACTGGGATGAATTCAAAAATTTGTACTTAGCATATATATGTGTCTGTGTGATGTCGACACATCCTCTCTCTCTCTCTCTTGATGTTTTGTTAGCTATGTATCGTTCGAGTTTCTTGTTGAATGTAGTGCTTCCTGGGTATGTTTTGCAAACGTTGAACGCCAGTTCTTGGGTTTCCTAGGATGTTGATTGAAGATCCAGTTCATCGGTTTGTATTCATAACATTCGTTAATGTTAAATATTTCGATGGACTATATTACTTAGTCAAAATTGTAGATTCATGTAGATAATGTTGAGTTCTTGAAGATCTTTCTCTGGTTTTACAGCTTTTATTTTGAAGTCTTGAAGATCTTTCTCTGGTTTTACAGCTTTTATTTTGAAGTCTTGAAGATCTTTCTCTAAGTTCTTAGAGTTTAACCGCTGCCACCATTTATTAGTGTGCTACTTTTATAAGCACACATTGAGTATGTGTTGTTTAAGATGTGAAAAGCTGGATAACAACGTACATCTTATTAGCTTTAAAAGTATTAATTTGTTAAAAACAACAGCGTTAAACATCTCCATCACTGGAGGGAGCTGGTTTGGTCAGATGACCAATTCTGGTGAAGGATAGATATGAACTGACTAAATTATCGATATCACAGATATCGTATGCTTAGTTGACATAGCAGTTTTGTCACAATCTCGGAAGACACCTGCATCCGGTGACGTCACAAATTTTCACACGCTGATGCATTGGTGTTGACGTTTAAGAAAAATGTTACATTGTTGAGGCTGCATTGTGCGTCCTATTTATGATTTGAATGACTACAGCAAGTCCCACGGCTAGCATCTTCATCCAAAATGACATATTACGTCATGTGTTTTAAACATTAATATTAATTATTACATATGTAGTAGGCCAATAGTATGTGGTCCTGCCTGTCTCTGATGGCGGATGGCAGAGGGGGTCAGAACAGTCATGCTGACAGATCCTCTGCTGGTAAGGGAAACTTTGGCCTTAGAAACACAAGTTCCAAGGAGGCTCCGGTGTGTCCAAATGAGCCCTCAGGTGTACCGATGAACGTACCGTCTCAGGCACGGTGTGAAGATATAACAACTCAGCTGGTGTCGCCTGTAGGTTTAGTGTGCACACAGATGTTTTTTGTTTTTATGTATTAGTACTTTGGTTTGTAAACACTTTGCCAGTGTGATATAGCTATATGAGAATATTATGATTGATCACATTTATGATATTTTTTTCTTTTTATATGCGATGGCCATCCTGTACCTGATATGTGTATCTCTTTGTGCTTATGGTGTCTCTGTGGATCCATATATTTTTCTTTTCCATAGGGAATGATTTGGTTTTATGTATTCTGATTTTTTTGTCAACTGTTATTATACCATGTTTCTAATTACAGAATCCAGGGCGGAGAGTGTGACCAAGATATGTAACGCCTCCCCTTGAGATCTGAGATTAGCAAAAGCAAAGTTGTCAATTAGGCGAGCCTGAGGATTAAAATCCCAAGTTGAGTACTTTTTTTTTGTATGATTTGTTTTACTCAAGGAAGTCTTCGGATTTCAGTTGCTAATGTGTAACCTTTGGATATTTTGGTTCTTAGTTTTGCTTGCCTATAGCTGTCAAAATATGCATTGTTCTTCAAAATTACTTACCATAATTTTTTTTTTTGCTTTATAGCTATGTAACCTTTTTCAGTAATTTGTTTGCTCATATTTACTCATATTTACCCATATGCATTGGTTTTCATTTTTTGTTCTTTTTTGAGTATATAATCTTTTTGAGTATATAATATTTTTAGAGTTTTGTTTTTAGTTTTCAGTTAATCACATTATATATCTTGAGTGTTCATATGGTTATAGTTCCTATTTTACTCATGATTAAAAGCACAAATACTGTAATGAGATATGTGAATTTACTTTGTTCAGACTTTGTATTTTGTTGCTGTTTGAGTTTTTTTTTTTCTTTTTTTTGGAGAAGTTGAGGTTTTGTGCACCCAGAGCAAACTGCGGCAGAATAGTAATGTTGGGGTTTGAGTTTAAAGTAAACTTTGATGTGATTGTTTTTCTTTTAGCCTACCACAGTTCCAAGAGTAACTGTAACTTGGTAGAGGGGGATTTGTCACGTACTCACTGCTTGAAATCCTTGTTTGGGGTCATGTGAACGACCTCTGCCTGCTGGCTAGCCTGGGAATGCATGCTGCCTCAGCTTCCACCGGCGATAGGATTCTGTTGCCTTCTCAATCTGTTGACAAAGGGCTTTTTGTTGTCACCTCATTGTTCTTGCAGATTGTGTGGGAAAGCTACAGCTAGGAGAGGAAGGGCATCCGAATGAACATCTAGGTGGTAACAGAATAGACTACTACCTCAACACCCCTAGGAAAGGTGGCACCTGCCCACGGACTCCGTAACCGCGTCTTACGATGTGCCACACCTGATCGTCAGTCGGGATGGAACCATTGTCAGAGTAAAGGGCTCCTGTCGCTCCGTTGTTCAAGGACTCAAAGATAAGAACTTTGTGTAAAATTATACTTTGTCTTTAAGTAGAAAGTTAAAGTGTGAAAACCATTTAAATAGACTTCGTCTCCTCGTATGCTCGCCCAAGAAAATTATGATGTAATGTTTGTAATGTAAGAGCACTTATCACTTTGATATTAAAGACACTTTCCAGAATTTTCATTTACTTAGAGAAATAAGAAGTGCTCAAGAATAAACTTGTGAATTTTTCATTTAAATACAAGAAGTTTGAAATGCAGATTAGTCTCTGTCTTATCCCGTTTCTTGAACTTTATTTTCGATTTAATTTGTCTGTACTTTGACAGTATGAGAACAGAGGAAAATCTGTAAAGAATAGGCAAGAATAATCGTTGTATGTATAGGCAAAGGAAAAATGCATCACAGCCATATAGAGGGATTTAATTTAGTTCTATCTAGCCAATCAAAGGACCAAATAACTCTCAGGCAGAAGTATCTCAACGGGTGGCTGGTGCCTTGGCCAACCTACTACACACCCATCCATATATATATATATATATATATATATATATATATATATATATATATATATATAAATATATAAATATATATATATATATATATATATATATATATATATATATATATATATATATATATATATATATTATAACAACTACATATATATGTATATATATAACATAAATACACACACACACACACACACACACACACACACACACACACACACACACACACACACATATATATATATATATATATATATATATATATATATATATATATATATATATATATATATATATATATATATATATATATATAGCAAGTGCACGTCACTTATCAAATATGACTGCTAAATAAGTAGGTTGACATGCAAGTACACACATTCAACTCTTTCCATCCTCTTTCGCCATATATATATATA